>NC_051053.1:2072845-2235345 GCF_904848185.1 Acanthopagrus latus
AGGACAAATTTGCCTCTGTGAGCTTGGACACGTTTTTTCAGTATCTTTAAAAGCACTTTAAATGTCATCCTGAAATTGGCTGCTACTCAGGATTTGACACCTGATATTGTTGCACTTGTGAAGGCTAAAAGATGCAAAGTTTCAGGAGTAAATTAAACAGCTTTTGTATCCTTAAGAATATAATGTAACTATTTAAAGATACTGAACATTGTGCAATATAATGTCAGTCAGCAGCTTCAGTACAAACAAGTTTGGTTTGATAGAACCCTATTGTTTATCCATTGCCACAACTTTTATGTTGTGTAAATCTTTTATGTTATGTAAATAGTTTCAAACAGTGACATACTTGCACGGAATAGTACCCACAAGTGTTAAACCGGCCTTGTGAGGGAGCAACACTGCTCTTCACCCTTCTGTTGAGTTATTCTTTATTACTTCATGTCAGGTAGTTGTGGTCATTCAGCCTGCAGCTCTCAAGTCTTTTTTCTACAATCCGACTCACTGAGCTAATCTTTTGCTCTTCTGTGGTCTTCGCCAGATGGCCAGGTGATTCCTCTGGTGGAGTTGTCAGCAAAGCAGGTAGCCTTCCACATCCCATTCGAGGTGGTGGAGAAGGTTTATCCCCCTGTCCCAGAGCAGCTCCAGCTCCGCATTGCCTACTGGAGCTTTCCCGAGAATGAGGAGGACATCAGGTGAGAACACTGATAACCTAGAATTCTTTTTTTTTTTCACCTTTCAGGGATGGAGGTGCTGGTAATCCTGTCAGCTACTGACAGTTAAAGATGCAAGTACAATTTGCTGATGTGCTGATGAACTCTTTTAAAGTCTCCTGTGATAATCTTTACAAAAATGTATCCAAAGTTAGATTATTATAGTTATATATTTGTTTAATCTGTTCTCAGTACAGAAGCAGGCAGTAGGCAGACTGCTCTGTAGTCAGGCTGCATTTATTTTACCGTGTTATTAGTAGATATGGTTTGAAAATAAAATAAAGATTATCTTGCTATATTTGCAGTTAATTTATGTGATTGTTCTTGATAATACCAGCAAAACCACGTGGTGAAAGAACTTGAGATTTTCAAATGCGGTGTTCATTTTGTCAGTAGCCGTTTTTACACAGCTTCTCCGCATTATATCCCGAGCGGTGGTTCGCCAATTCTCCGCTTCACAGAGTGAAGCATCTCCGCCGTACCGCCATGTAATTCACACAGAATAAGAGGCGTGACGGTACACGTCATGTTGATGACGTCAGTGTTTCCCAGGTGTCCCCCTGTCAGACTAAACCCATGGACAGTTTATAATCATATGGATGCTGTTATAATGTGTAGTGATTGAGACCCTAACATTTGCAAGTGACAAAACAGAAATAACTTAAACACGAAGAAATGAATTTTAATCTCTAACCCCAGCTTTTGTTATATGAGGAGGCAGGAAGTGTTTTGGGTTGCAACCTAATTGATGTTGACAGCAGCCAAAACATAATTTTGTTTGTGAAGTCACTTAAATCATGAATATTTACTGCATTACTGCCCAACTGGCAACATCAACACACTGCCAATCATGTTTTCCTTTTGCCTTCTTTTCTGCAGCTCTCTCGCTCTTGCTTAAACACAGTCACTATGCACAGCACACATGTTGCATTTTCTTTCTTCTCAGTTTCTAGTTGCTTATTACAAGAAAGAAGCAAACTCTGATAAAAGCTACAGGCAGCAAGACAGAAGACTGCTAAAATACATAGGTTTGGGAGATCTTACTTTAGAGCATGGGTGATGAGAAGATTCTAGTTGATCCAACTGACCAATCAGTGGGTTGTAGTGTTTTAACTAAGGATGCTCTGATTGATCAGGCACAGATCGTCATCGACCAAATTTGTTGTAAAGAGTTTGAATGGTGGCCTCTACAGAGCCTGATTAGAAGAGTAGATTAAAACCCGAGACAGTTTGTCTGTGCACTGCAAAAAGGCCGCTGCTAACAGCTTACCAGCTATCCTTTTGGCAATATCCATACAGATTTTTGATGCCCTCTTGGTTTAACCACTGTCATGAGTTTGCGTGGCCCCCCGTGGGGGACAGATAGACCGGTGCTGGGGAACAGTTCTCATAACATTAGGTCTCACGCTGAGAGGCCAGCCAGTGATCATAATTAGTACTGGCACAGTGCTGTGGAGAGAGATAACTGTAGTAACAGCAGGAGAAGACATGTGTCGTTAGTAGAAGTAGTACCTTCAACATATTATTTGGCACTGTCCGTTTATATTTTTTGTTGTCTGGAGAAGGGGTACAGGGTAATGCTCTTTGTTTTGAACCCTGCAGCATGACAGCTAACAGCAACCAGAGCTAACAACTTGCAGATGACAGTGCTTATAGGTTACAGCAGAGCTAAACACTACAGAACTGTTCCGAGGAACATAAAGTGTTAAACTGTGAACTGTGTAATGTAGTTTAATGTGACAACACAGCAAGTTTACACTAAAGATTAGTACTGAAGTACTTTAGCTGAGTACAGTTTGTAGGTGAATGTACTTTGGAGCTACGATCATTTTTCATCTTTCATCTTTGTACATTTTATCAATCTGAATTGACAAGGTACAAGCGGTGACCAAGTGGTGGAGTAGTGGCTTCAGGGCACAAAGACTTCAGTACAAATACTGACATAACTGAGATTGAGACAGAATGCTTCCTAAATTCTGTTTTTTTTAAAGGTTAGAGATAACTTGATTTTGTTTTAATTATGATTTTACTATGCCACTGATAACAACTATAGATAATAATAAAATGAAGAAACTTCCTTCTGGTCGGTGGTCAGTATCAGCCTATACTTCTGCGGTGAGCAGCCCCAAAAATCCTGAGCGGCGCACCCTTAATTTTAACTCCACCTTTTAGCATTGGATCAGGGTGCTAAGTACCACAGCAGAAAGGTAACCAAAAAAACAGAACAGCATTGATTTCTTTTCATACCATTTTCAACTAGTAAACTGGACTGCTTGGTGGAAGCGTAGGTATTTGTTACCGTTGAATTCTCTGAAATTTATCACACACACTTGCACAAACCTTGACAAGTGAAAGATGGAATTTCCAGGTAGGAGGCTGACATTTTTAGATTGTGCAGCTGTCCAGAAGGACACATGGGAAGCTTCCCCCTTTAGGCCAACATGGATTGAGGCACACGTATTTCTCTAGACAGAGGACATCCTTACAGCATCAACTAACAAGTGGAAGAAGAACATGGCTCTCAGGATCTCAGTACTGTGGCATTTTATGTCTTCTTATGTCACCGTGAAAAAGTTGTCTAAACATTTTTGTGCCTTTTAGAAATAAACTTAACACAGAGATTTGTGACTGGGATGTTTCTCATCATCTTTCCTTTACATGTGTCTTCTATCATTTTTCTCTTCTTGTTTTCTTCTTGTCTGACCTCTGTCGTTCATCTCTCCCCTGTCTATCTCTGTCCTCCTATTACAGGTTATATTCCTGCCTGGCGAATGGAAGTCCAGATGAATTTCAACGTGGAGAGCAGCTATACAGGATCAGAGCTGTCAAAGACCCCCTGCAGATTGGTGAGTTGAGTTGTCGCACTTACCATATTGTGTCTCAAGGAGACATTTTTTATTCCTATTGTAAGCTATAACAGCATGCTGTATAGATTGTGCAGAATCTGCTATGCTTGAGCTTATTATGATAGCATGTACAGCTGTACAATCACATGATTGTGATTTGAAGGAACTCCATTCACTTACATTGTAGCTATAAATGTATGTATCACACTTGGTACCGTATTTTCACGACCATAAGGCGCACCTAAACGTCTCAAATTTTCCCCAAAATGTGCGGCGCACCCTATAGTGCAGTGCGCCTAATGTGTTGTTTTTTTTGTAAGGTGGATTACATGAGAACGTTGAAGGGTGAAGTGTGAAGTGTGGGCGTTATTGTTGTCGTTGTAAGGCGGACGTAACAGAGGACTAGATGAGAATGTTAAAGGGTGAATCGTGAATTGTATATACAAAGGACACTAGTGCCGGTATGTGCATCATTGTTTTGGCAACCCCGATAATGGCAAAGAGACACGCTTACGAAGCACAGTTTAAACTGAAAGCTGTCAGTTACGCGGTGGAACAAGGGAATCGAGCAGCCGCAAGGGAATACAATATCAATGAATCTATGGTTCGCAAGTGGAGGAAGATGGAAAATGAGCTGCGACAGGTCAAGAAGACGCAGCTGAGTTTCCACGGACACAAGGCGAGATGGCCCGAGTTGGAAGACCGACTCGAGCAATGGATTGCCGGTCAAAGGACAGCTGGAAGAAGCGTCTCTACAGTCACCATACGACTAAGGGCAGTAACGCTAGCGGAAGAAATGAAAATTGAACATTTTCAAGGAGGTCCGTCTTGGTGCTTTCGCTTCATGAAACGGTGCCATCTTTCCATCCGGGCCAGGATTTCAATAAAGCACAACCAAACTCAGTTTTGCTCCCGCTGCCTTTTTAAATACACACACTAGCATGCATGTTTTACCAGTGTGTTGTACCATGCCCGCGCTCTATGGTCCAGTGCGCCTTGTGTATTTGTTAAATACAGAAAAAGCACCCATAACTGAAACCGCGCCCTATAACCCGGTGCGCCCTACGGTCGTGAAAATACGGTAATTGTTGTAGTTTCTTTGTCCAGTCCATTCCAGTCGCCTTCTCTGATTCTGTCTCTTTGTCCGTCCTTCTTTAACTGTCTCCTCTCACCAGGCTTCCATCTTAGTGCTACAGTGGTGTCCAGTCAGGCCGGTCAGTCTAAAGGAGCTTACAATGTGGCGGTCATGTTTGATCGCTGCCGCATCACTTCCTGCAGCTGCACCTGTGGCGCCGGAGCCAAATGGTGTGCTCATGTGGTGGCCCTCTGCCTCTTTAGGATCCATAATGTGAGTTTGTGTGTATCCTAGGGAATTATATCAAACTGTGTCACGTTTTCATCAAATCAGTTGGTCTAAACAAAAGTATTCATAGCCTACAGGATGTATCGGGCACAACTTCCTCATCAGATGGGGGATGGGGAAGTGGGTTAAACCCAAAATGATTAGTCAAGTCTCGATAATCAGTCATGTCTTGTCATGTCATTGTCCGTAACTGCTTATCCCTTTCCATGGGGTCGCGGGATGTTGCTGCCGTAGCCAATCCCAGCCTTGTCTCAGGGCGAGGGCAGGGTACTCCCTGGACAAGTCGTCACATGCTACTTGGACGCCCCTTTTTTCTTATTTTTCCTTTTTTATTACTTGTTCTTTGACTACAGCATTTTTAATGTTATGCTTAAGATGCTAAAATCATAACTATATTATTCATGTATTCATTGTTAGATTTTAACCACAAATCTCGGAATTTTTTTAATTTGAGTCTTAATGAAAACATTAATATTCCAGGTAAGAGGGAGCCTATATACTATTTACATCAATAATACTATGATACTCTCATTTAAGAAGAAAATTTGGCACTGTAACTGAATTATCCTTAACTGAATCAACATTGAATAGGAAATGTAATAAATTGGCACATCAGTGGTGTTACCTTCCTGGGAACAATGTATGATTTGTTGACAGGAAGTTTAAATTTGTACCAACATGATGAAGAGGGGATGCTCAACTAGCAAAATAACTCTATAGTCTATTTGTCATCAACTGTGTTGTGTCTTCTGTAATCTAAGGTGTGTTTGGAGGTTTACATTTTACACATTTCTGAAGCTATTAGGTGTTGGTTTGTTTCTACATATGTGTCTGTGTATTTCTTCAGGCATCAGCAGTGTGTCTGAGGGCTCCAGTCTCCGAGTCTCTGTCACGGCTGCAGAGGGACCAGCTCCAAAAGTTTGCTCAGTACTTAATCAGTGAGCTGCCTCAGCAGGTAACATCCATTTCCCAAACCAGTTGTTCCCTATATAGAACAAAGAATTGAACAAAATGTATCTCAGCATATGTAATTTACATATAAAAAAGAAAGTTTGGTATTCATTGAGTTTTGTGTCCCCAGATCCTACCAACAGCTCAGCGACTGCTGGATGAGCTGCTGTCATCTCAGTCTACTGCCATCAACACTGTGTGTGGAGCTCCAGGTACAGTACAAGAAATGTAAACATAGATTGTTTATAACATACAGTACAGCAAGAGAACAAGGTGGAACTGTCTTAATGTGCAAGGTCTGATATTCAGTCCAGGGGAGAACTTTTAACTATGTGTTTATGTGTGTGTAGACCCCACAGCAGGCCCTTCAGCATCTGACCAGAGCACCTGGTATTTGGATGAGTCGACCCTCAGTGACAACATCAAAAAGACTCTTCACAAGTTCTGTGGGCCTTCACCTGTAGTCTTCAGGTACACACTTCTTACCTCATTTAATGGTCCTTAGAGGGGCTGTATGTAAGATACGGCCCGAATGTAAAACAGTCGAGAAATGAGCCAACATTATCAATGGTGTGTGAAGTAACAACAATTTTGACATTGTATTGTGTTGCAGACATGCTGCTAGGTTAGCATGCTAAGCAGCTAGCCCTGACGTGTCCTGTACACCCTCATACCGGGAGACATCTTTATACCTTGATCAGCATAGTTTTTTATATTACCTGCCCAAGACTGTAGTACCACCTTACTTTATATAACACTCCCTTTCTCCCAGTTGTTTTACTGCTGTGCTACTTACACATAAACAAGTGGTGCGTGTATGTGTGTGATCAACAGTGATGTAAACTCCATGTACCTGTCGTCCACCGAGCCGCCAGCTGCTGCTGAATGGGCATGTCTGCTGCGACCTTTGAGGGGCCGAGAGCCAGAAGGTATCTGGAACCTCCTGTCTATTGTTAGGGAGATGTTCAAGAGACGAGACAGCAACGCAGCCCCACTGCTTGAGATCCTCACCGAGCAGTGCCTCACCTACGAACAGGTTTGTCCTCAACATTGACACAGGCTCAAGCTGCTAAAAATACTCATTAGCGCAATCCCATTTCCAATTTTTAACCTCACCCCCTTGCCCCTCAGAACGAAGTTACAAGGGGTAGTAGTTTAAATCTCCACCTATGAAAACCTATGAAGACTCTCATACATCACCAGTTGTTTTTTTCTTTGTTTTTTTTATAAATCTTTTTTTTGGAGGATCAAGGATGTTACATTTTACAGGAAGTGAAACAGTGAAAAAACCTTATACAAACCCCCCAAGAAAGAAAAGAGAACATTGCTTAGTAATAACCCCCAACACAGTTGTCCCACCTTTCCACCCCCATATTTCGACAGTATTCTGGGAAAACAGCTATTTTTTCCATTGTGTTTGTTACACAATTCTTCAAAACAGGTTAAGGATCTACACACTGAAAACAAGCACACAACTACATGTCCACATTTCGACACCAGTTGGTTACCAAGGCTTTAAACTCACAGTTTGACAGTTGTCAGTCAGGCTGCTCAGCTCCCACCACACTAAGGTAGTTGACCATTGATTTGAATAAACATATATATAGAAAAAAATAAAAAAGAAACAGAGAGAGGAAGAAGTAGAATATAAGATAAAAAAGGTGTCTCATACTTCAGGCAATACTTAAAGATTCTCCACCAATAAGATTCTACGATGGGCAAGAAGTGACGTAAAAGCAATAATGTCCAATTGGTCCCGGTTAAAGTTAAATTCTCGATTGGAATACCAAATATTGCAATCAACGGACAGGACTTAATTTGAATTTCTATGACTTCGCATAAAGTTTGAAAAACAGATGACCAATATTGATTTAGACGGGGACACAACCACAACGTGTGTTAAATCAGCTGGAGAGAGGGAGCATCTATTACAACTCCTGTCCGTTCCTGGATATATATCTGCTAACCTAGCCCTACTGAAATAAGCCCTTTGCACTACTTTAAACTGAATAAGCCCCAGACATGCACAGGATGAGGATGAGTTAATCCTTTGTAGTGCATCCCAGTGTCAGTCCGACAACTCAACCATCAACTCACCTTCCCACCCGTTCTTAATTTTTGAAAGGTCATGTCAGAGACATTAGTTGAGTATAACCATGATATCAGTCCCTTTTTTGGACAGAGGATGGTCATTTCTTCCCATGCTGCCTCAGTAGGGAGGGCCAGGAAAGAAGGGAACAGTGCTTTGACACAGTGGCTTGTTTGGAGATATCTAAAAAAATTATTGCGTGAAAGATCATATTTCTGGAATATAATATCGAAACTATCGAACCCTTCTTTACAGTACAAGCTTTTAAAACGGGAAAGCTGCTTCCTGCCCCACTGAGTGAATGTAAAGCCGAGAGAGGAGGCTGGAAATAAATGATTCTTACAAATAGGGCCTAGGGGGACTGGGCCCAGATTCTAAGGGTGGACAGTACTAAGGGATTGGAGGTAAACCTGGACCACTTTGTGGAGTAGTACGCCAAAACAGGGAGGGATGACGAGTGGCAAGAGTGTGCCTCAAGTGTACACCACATCAGCGTCAACGTAAAGAGACGTGGCGAATATTTCCAACGTGCCATCCCGGCATGCCTTGGTAGTCTGTGTTACACAGTGTTTATACATACACCAATAAAACCATACAACAGAAATTGCATTCACTTATCACATAACAAGAATTAGGTGAGTTTACTGACAAGACGGTGGTAGAGGATTTGTCGTCGAAGAGAAAAGCAAATTAGGTTTTATGCAATTTGTCAGATATAAACTCAATTACAGCTGTAAGCAGCGATGAACTGGCCCTCACTCCACGCACATTGGTGGTTTTATTATCACAGTGTTATTTGTCTGATGAAGACAGAAAAGCATGGATACTCACGAATTGATTTACAACATCTGGTATTAAACAAGTCATCAAATAAAAAGAAATTTTCATTACCTGGCCACTAGCAGGGCTTTATAGGCTAACATTAGCAACCTGTGCTTCTACCCTGTTAGTGCATTGATAGTCGAGGAGAGGGACCAAGTGCAGCAGCTTTACTGCTGGTTTTAATTGTCAAATGCAATCCAAGGGGGGAAATGCAACATTAAAACACATTTAAATTTGGGTACCAAGACGTCAGCAGTGGTAATGATTGTTTAATGCTTGTAATAAAGAAAAAGACCATAATAAATCGAAACAAAACATAGGGGTATGGCTAAATGTGTTTGGGTTAGGCTGTTATACACCCACAAGCCCACTAATTTGAAATGCCTTCTTTGATTCCAACAATTACAATACTAGATTGAAGTATTGATTTAAGGGTTTATTTATAGTGGTAAATCAGTTAAGTCCAGACCACCCATCGCTTACTCAGTTAACATTATGATGGACAGTTATATTATGATGGGCTGATGCATGTCGTTTTTGATGCATTAGGGGGTACTTACTGACTTCTATTAAAGTTGGAGCACTGTGCTGGCATTTTCCCAGACCTCTCACCTTTTAATACTTATGAAATGCTAAAGAGAGTCATGAAATCCATATGTTGACCTATAATTAAATGAAATTGAAGTACATGTTCCTCACTGAGTTGTGTGTGTTCAGATCATCAGCTGGTGGTACAGTGTTCGGACATCCGCATCGCACAGCAGTGCCAGTGGCCACACTGGGCGCAGCAATGGCCAATCAGAGGTGGCGGCTCACGCCTGTGCCAGTATGTGCGATGAGATGGTGGTGCTATGGCGGCTGGCAGTGCTTGACCCCACTATGAGCCCCTGCAGGTGAGACCATTGGCACTAGGCTACACACTGCTTATAGTCTTGTTAAATTGTAGATGAATTTGGTCATGAAACATGATATATCCCATGCAAAAGTTGTGTAATATGAAGACACTTTTCACTATTGGATTGCATCAGACAATATATTTAAGTTGAGAGCAAGTAGTTGATAGGGACCAAAATTAACAACAAACTATGAATGCTCTCTTCCAGGCGTTTGGAGCTGGCAGGCCAGCTAAAGCAGTGGCATCTGAAAGTAATAGAGATAGTGAAGCGGGGACAGCATCGTAAGTCTCTGGATAAACTCTTCCAGGGCTTCAAGCCTGCTGTAGAGTCCTGCTATTTCAACTGGGAGGTGGCCTACCCACTGGATGGCATCACCTACTGTAGTGCTGATAAGAAGAGTGCCACATTCTGCTGGTCCAGGGCAGTGCAGCTCCAAAGAGGAGCCAAAGCTGCTGCAGGAGGGGGTGGAGAAACTTCTGAAACAGTTGGAGTAGTGCGAGGGGAAAGTGGAGCTGGAGATTTTAAAGGAAGAGGAAGTGGGCACTCTTCCCAACAGGAGGTGGCAGTGAGACCCAAGGAGACCATACTGACCAAGAGGAAAGGTCTGTCAGTGAGTGGTGGCGGAGGGATGCTGGTCCGTCTGGGAGGGAGCGTCTCTCTGGCCTTGGAAGATGGAGGAGGGAAGTGCATGTACAAAGGACCAGGCTCCTCCTCTGGAGGCAAGCTGAAACTGACACAGGGAGGTGGAAAGGGGGCATCTGTAGGAGGTCCTGGAGGAAATGGAGGGTTAGGAGGTGGTAAGCATGCTGGTGCCAAGAGAAGAACCAGCAGTGAGGACAGCTCCCTGGAGCCAGACCTGGCTGAGCTCAGTCTGGATGACGGCTGCAGTCTAGCTCTGGGGGCTGAGGCCAGCAACACTTTTGAGTTTCTCCCCCCACCCCCTGAGATGCTGCCGTCCCCGAGTCCACTGCTTAGAGACTCACGCAAGTACAGCAGTGGCAGCGGAGGGAGCAAGATGTTTGAAACAAAGCGTGTCAGCCAAGCCTCAGCAACACTTCCTGCGGCAGAGCATGCTCCACCTTGCTTCCCTCCCAAAGAGACTGTGGTGGTTGTTATGGACTTGCCGAATGCTGCAGAGAAGGAAGCAGAGCTGGAGGTGGAGCCTGTCCAAAACAGAGATGAAGATGTAGATTCAGCTGGCAGTAACCAGCCTTCCACTTCCACCACAACAGCAAGATCAGGTACCACTGAAAAGGCTGCCAAACCACCACAGAGTAACAAAGAGGCAGCATCAGCTGGATCAGCTACAGGTGGACAAGCTAACCAGGCTGCAGAAGCAGCAGGTGGAGATGCGGGAGAGGCTGTAGGTGAGGATGACTACCAGGCATACTACTTAAATGTTGCCTCGGAGGAGGGAGCAGACAGACAGCTTGCTGACAACCACCAGGAGGAGGAGCCAGACATTTTTGCAGGAATGAAACCTCTGGATCAGGAGGGGCGCATGGAGGTGAGGAAGGGGCACAGGTGCTGGTTATATTGTTCAAAGCCAGAGCTTTACAAGAATCGTTGTAAAGATTCGAAAACATTCTGACCCCATCCATAAAGGAAATATCCATTATTTAACACACATACTACAGCTTCAGATAATTCAGTCGAAATTGTATTTACTAAAAGAAGACATTTGAATTTGATTATCAGCAACATCTGTGTTGGTGCTCTCCAGTGGGCCTGAATATTTGGTACAAACTGACAATGTCAGTACTGCAATTTGACTGGGGCAGTATTTGTGTGGATGGGCACAAAAAACAGGCAAACCATAGCTGTTATTGTGTTGTGCTGTGTTGGTGTCCAACTGTTTTGAGAATAAAATGTTATTTTAAGTAATAGAAAGTATTACTCTATTTCAAAAGTAAGATCTGGGTTGTAAAAAGTACAGGAATTAGTGAACAGAATGCATGGCTTTCAAATCAAGCTGATGAACATGTCTTGACCAAAGAAGAATAGACTATTTTCTACTGGTGTTTTTAATTTTTCCGTGTGTTTTTTACAGGTGCTATTTGCATGTGCAGAGGCTCTCCATGCTCATGGCTACAGTAATGAGGCATGTCGGCTGGCTGTGGAGCTGGCCAGAGACCTGTTAGCCAACCCTCCAGACCTGAAAGTGGAACAGCCACAGACTAAGGTAAATCCAGTCCCAGCAGTGTCAAAACACATTGTCCTGTGTCCTTTGACTTCTCTTATCTATTTTTGGTCAGTCTTCCAAACTCATCAGTTAGCATCTTGAACTATGTAGCGGCAGGAAAGCAATGATATTATTCTAATATCTGTGTTATAGTGGAATTGTCACTCTCCCAAATTGTTACTGTGCCAATGCACAGTAACAGTTGTACTCATTCATGTAATCATGGAACACATATAAACTATTCATTAAAGTTAGAAAATACAGATGTTGAGTGTGGCAAAGTGTTGTTTCATGTTCTAACATAGATTTTATTTCCCTCATTGCTGGATGTAGGGTAAGAAGAGCAAGGTGTCAACCAGTCGTCAGACGCAGGTAGCCACTAACACGCTGTCAAAAGCTGCCTTCCTCCTCACTGTTCTCAGTGAACGACTGGAGCTACACAACCTTGCCTTCAGCACCGGCATGTTCTCCTTGGAACTCCAAAGACCGCCGGCATCTACCAAAGCTCTAGAGGTCTCTCTCTCTCACACACACACACACACACACACACACACACACACACACACACACACACACACACTCTATCCAGAGGTACTTGACAAGTCCTGAAAGTGTTGTTGCATTACGTTTAGTGTATGTTAACAGTTCATTATCCTATGTAACACTGTGGTTTAGTTCATTATTTATCACATAATCATATCTAGATGAAGCAGGAGTGTAAGGAAAGTTAAATCATGTGTATGCCAAACATTGTACAAGGTCGTGTCATCCATTAGCTTCATTAGCATTTGGATGCAGAAACTTGCTACCTGTCGCTGTATAAAATTTATTGTATATGGTGTCTCCAAACTATCCTTATACAATGTGGAGACATGAACGTGTATCACACATACTGACAGTGTGTGTGTTTGTGTGTTGACCAGGTGAAGCTGGCCTACCAGGAGTCAGAGGTGGTAGCTCTGTTGAAGAAGATTCCACTGGGCCTGGTGGAGATGTCGGCCATCAGAGAGAGAGGCGAGCAGCTCCGAGACGGAAACTTCTGTGATTACAGACCTGTGTTGCCTCTCATGTTGGCTAGCTTCATCTTTGATGTACTGTGTACCCCAGGTAAGCACCAATTATTGTTTGATTGTTAGACATTTGTATGATTTCCAACAGAGAAGAACAAAACAACATAGCACATCAGATACAACATACTGCAGTGCAGGATATGAGAGACAGGGCACTTGGAATAGAAACAAGGTTATACAATTCTATGGCTGAGCAAAAGACAACACTGGAACTGAAAGTGGTAAGCACAACACGGATCTTTGGAAATTCAGAGTACAAGATTTTAATAGTTGAACTGCGAGCACTGCATTTTTTTAAAACAAAAAACATACTTTTAACATAGTTTAACTAGTCTGATTGTTGAAATAAGCAAAGCCAACTAGTTTTCTCTATATAGATTAAAAAACATGAGATGCCCAGGCTTTGGGCACAAAGTCAGTCAGGAGTTTCTGCTCCACATTTTCAGTTGCAAAAAAATCCATAGTGGGTCAAGTACTATGTCAGAAGTTACAGTGCACAGGGGCATCTTTAAATAAACCACCAGCCTACCTGCTGCAGTCATGAGCCCTTTTCACACAGAGACGCTGCATTATCGCTGAAATGGCGGTTCGCCAATTCTCCACTGTTGGTTGTTCACACAGAGCCAAGCATCTCCGCCTTAAAGACAAACTGCTGTGTAATTCACACAGAAAGCTGGTGCTGCGGCTCCTGAAGAGGTGTGACGCTTCTCAGCTGCAATATTTTTTTCCTCATATAAGTTGCCAGCGACAGTCAAGTTATGTTACTTTTGTTTGGTCATGTAACTTTGCTTTGTGGGACATGTCTCTTTATTCAGCCACGCCCTCCATACGCAATGCCAGCTTATCCATTCACACTGTTTCGATTTGCCAATACTGCGCTTCTAACACTACCTCCAGAGGCGTATCTGCGCCAGAGCGAAATTTCACCCTTCGCCACCTTCGAGACATTCACACAGAGACGGAGGTGGAGAATTAGCACAGGATCCCAGCATTCAAATGGCAGTGTGACTGGGACTACTGTGTCTCTTGTGACCTACTCCAAGTGTCCCTTGTCAGGCTCTCCTTGAGCTACGTAAAAATGGAAGATCATTTCTGCCAGTTAAAGGCACACACTGATGGCAGGCAAACTCAGTATCCTCTTTTAAATCTCTTCTTAAAACTCACTTTTATCTTATGGCTTTTACTTAATTGTTGGTAATTGTTGTAGCTATTTAAATTATTTTATATGTTATATCTTTGTTTTGATTTTTAACTCATTGTATTATCTGTTTAATTGTAAAGCACTTTGTAACTTGTTTATGAAAAGTGCTACTTATATAAATAAAGTTATTATTATTATTATTATTATTATTATTATTATTAGTAGTAGTAGTAGTAGTAGTAGTAGTAGTAGTAGTAGTAGTAGTAGTATTATTACTATTTGACATAGCTGTGAGTTCTATCGTGTTTTTTTTAAGATTTGATTTCACCAAATGTTTATCTGATGTGATCTCCGGTCACATTCATTCCAGATTTTTTTCCCAACCACATTTGGTGAGGAGATGATGGTTCACCACTATCCTTCCAGGTTATAAAAATGCGTTGGACAGTCTTTGCTTGATGCAGGCCAATAATTTCACCCTTATGAAACGTAGAAACATCTTTTCCACAACCACCGGGTATATCTTCCGACATGGTTCACTCACTGCAGTAATTATCCAATGGAAGGCTCGTACCTATTTTCTTAGTCAATTCCATTCCATGTTTTTGGCTAGACAGTGGCCAGTGGTGCATTCAGGAAGTATTCAGTCCCCTCACTTTTTTCACATTTTCTTATGTTGCAGCCTTATGCTAAAATTGTTAAAATAATTTTTTTCCCTTATCAGTCTACACTCAACAGATCATGATCACAAAGCAGAAACAGATTTTTTTTTTTTTTTTTTGGAAAATGCATTAAAAAGGAAAAAGTGATATCACATTGACATAAGTACTCAGACCCTTAACACAGTACTTAGTTGAAACACCTTTGGCAGCGATTACAGCATTGAGTTTTCTGGGGTATGACATGACAAGCTTTGCACATACGGATTTGGGGATTTTCTGCTGTTCTTCAGATTTTCTCAAGCTCTGTCAAGTTGGATAGGGACCTTGGTTTGACTGACATTTTCATGTCTATCCAGAGATGTTCCATTGGATTCAAGTCAGGGCTCTGGCTGGACACTCAAGGACATTCACAGAGTTGTCCCCGAACCCACTCCTGCATTGTCTTGGCTGTGTGCATAGGGTCATTGTTCTTTTGGGAGATGAACCTTCCTGAGATCCTGAGCGCTCTGGACCAGGTTTTCATTAAGAATATCTCTGTACTGCTCTGTTCAGCTTTCCCTCAGCCCTGACCAGCTCACAGACCCTGCCACTGAAAAACACCCCCAAAGCACGATGCTGCCACCACCATGTTTCACTGTGGGGATGGCACTGGGCAGGTGATGAGCGGTGCCTGGTCTCCTCCATTTTTTTGAAATAGCTTAAAAAGTAAAAGTTCTCAGTGTTGTTGTTAAAAATAACCTAACCATGTCTGTGAACTCCAGCGTACATTGCATGCATGCGTACTAGGGGTGTCACGATTCTCTAAATCCTCGATTCGATTACATTTTTGATTCTAAGGTTACGATTCGATTCCATTCTCGATTTTTACATTTATCTTTTTTAAAGCACAGGTTGCTATGCCATATTTAGACTAGACTTTTAAGCAATATAATATCTGACTTTTGTTTGCAATGTACCATGCTACATTTTCAAATTTAAAACATTTATCAACAACATAATGTAACAATAACTTATATATCCTCAGTCAATTGGAAACTTAAGCAAATTTACCTGCCATCTAGTTTCTGCCGAGCTTGCAAACTTTTTTTTTTTTTGTCATCAACACGAACGTTGTCAACATAACAGAAAATACTTCCACACTTGCGACTTGAGTGAAAGAGGAGAAGGTGCAAGTTCTGTCTATGGGTCTCCTGCATCTGCAGTTGCCACTGTTAAAAGACTGGCTAGCACCTTTCAGGAATAGGGCGGTGCGTGAGGTGTGTGTGCGTAAGGGGAGTGTGCGAACATGCAGACAGTTAATGAATGGGAGAGGAAGGAGAAGCGAAAGAAGAAGCAGTCGTAGCGACAGTAATAAAGTGCACATTATAGTCTGCAGTTTGGCTGTGAATAAAGGCGACGGCTAGACACAGCAAAGCTCTCTGGTATTATTTCCCGACCAGCTTAACATGTGAAAGTGGTTCAGCCTGAAGGTAAACATAAACTTCGGCCCTGGCGGAAATCATCTCCCCTGTGCTTCCTCACCACGGTCCAGGAGCCGAACAGGAATGGTGTAACACCATGCTGTCGTTTGGCTGGCTGTAGCTAATAGCTACTGGCTTAGCTAGTAGTTCAGTTAGAGGAGGTTGACTCGCAGCACTTCAACACGTGTGTGCTTTTTTTTTCTGCTTGGCAAGCCGACCAGATGTGATATGGAGGCATGGCGGCATCAACAATTCCATTTTTTAATTCAAAATTCGAGATTGTGACTTCATTCTGGTCAATTATGATTTTAAATCAAAATTGTGACATCCTTAATGCGTACTCACACAAGAGTATGATGAGGGGTGTTCATTTGGTTGCAGTCACCAACAGAGCTGAAGAATGCCATGAAATCTATACAGTGGACTTTTTAAAAACTTTTTTGTTCTGCTTTGTTTTATTTTTTTAAGATTGGTTTTGTGACATTTTTGCCTTTTTTGGCGGTTGAGATACAGACAGGAAATGTAGGCACAAGGAGTGGTCTGACACCCAACAGACCCTCAACCGAAATCAAACCAGAGACATTATGGTTTTGGTGTGTGTTAAAGACCCATTCAAATGGCGGCTGTGGCCCCAAAGCCTTTAACAAGGTCCTCATTCCGTTCCTTTGAACATTTTGTTTGTAGGCCGGTTAACCCAATCATTTATTATGTCTGTTGCTAGGCCCAAATATATTCTCATTTAATTAAATCACCAAGAATCAGAATGGACTTCTCAGATTTTCAGTTGTGTATACAAATAAACAAAGTGGAGAAAAAAAGTTGTTGAATAGGATGAAATATTACCACTTTCTTGAATTGAATTTTTTTTCTCGGTGTAACACCCAACAATTGTCCACCTTATAACTTGGAGTGACTGAAGAATGTACTATTTTCTTATTTAAATGGGAACTTCAAGAATTAACATCCCTTTCACTTTTCTCCAAATTGTTTGTGCAGTTGTGTCCCCAACGGGTTCCCGTCCACCAAGCCGCAACCGTAACAATGAGATGCCTGGTGACGAGGAGCTGGGCTTTGAGGCTGCTGTTGCTGCACTCGGTAAATTCAGTCTTGTCCTTAATTTCTTTCTGGATTAAATTCAGTCACCATCTCTGTTTTCAAATGTCTCTTTTTCTCTCCTCACTTTGTCTTTTGCATCCCCTGCCTTTGTGTCCACTGTCCACCTCATTCTGTCTTCCTGCTGTAATCCTTCTATTTGTCTCCCTCCTCTATGTGTCTCCAGGTATGAAGACCACAGTCAGTGAAGCGGAGCATCCTCTGCTGTGTGAAGGAACCAGACGAGTGAAAGGTGACCTGGCCCTGGCCCTCATGATCACCTACAAGGATGACCAGAGCAAGCTCAAAAAGGTAGCCATCACTACTGTGACCATTCTCACCACTGATAAGAAAATGGCACACATTTCCGATATGCCACGAAAACTTTTCAACAGACAAAGTCAGCTAATATCTTCCTTTCCTCTGCCCCCCACCCCCCAGATACTGGACAAATTGTTGGACAGGGAGAGTCAAACCCACAAGCCCCAGACCCTGAGCTCCTTCTACTCCAGCAAGCCAGCAGCTGGCAGCCAGCGCAGCCCATCAAAGCATACTGCCACCAACCACAGTGGGGTGAGTGGGGCCACAGGCGGCGTTTCCAAACATGCACCCTCATCTTCATCTGCAACCAGCGTGGCAGCCTCTTCTTCCAGCTCTTCCTCTGCTGTAGCATTGGCTGGCGAGGAGTTGGCTCATCAGGCTGAACTGAACCCGGTGCAGAACAATCCAGCAGGGGAGAACACTGCTGAGACCAGGGAGCATGGTGAGAACCGCCACCCCCTCTATGGGTGCCATATCTTACTGTACTGTAGTGCAGCAACTAAATCTTTAAAAAATAGTGATTGTAATTGCTATATTTCACTATACAGTACTTACAATAAGTTAGGTAATTTTAGATGTGGGTGTATAAATTTTGCCAGTATATGCAGTATATATGTTGCTTTAATAGTTTGACTTATGGAGAAACAAAAATGAATGTTTTTGTTTGTTTGTGGAACTGCCTCAGCTCAGTTTATGGGCTGTAACTCAAATGAGGGGTCAAACTCAATATTCACACAAATATAGTAAGTATAGTAACAGAACATCTTGTTCGGGTGCTGTAAAAGTCACTGGATAATGAGTGAGTGTATGTTGTGGCCTTTTGAAAATGTCCACCTGGCTTTGACCCCTATATAGAGACAAGGAGTAGGCCAATTGATTTTGCTCATGGACAGGGGTCTCAGAGAGTCATTGGCAGACTGGTCTCTCAACATCATAACACTGATTCAGTGTATGAAAGGCCTCATAGTTTAGCCACAACCACACAACTCCAGAGACATGTGAGGGCTGTCAGAGGAACCAGTGTGTCTGATCAGACCATCCAGAACAGGCTACACCACTATTACTGAATGCCAGACACTCATTGGATGTGACGCCCTTGAATGCCAGGCACTGTTGAGCACTGGGGGTCACTCTGCACCAGGCCAGGCAACATGTTGGTTGGACCATCCAGCAGTGGTCGTCAGTGATGTCCACTGTTATGAGCAGGATCACCCTGCATTGGAATGATGGGTCGCAATGGGTTTGGAGGTGTAGAGGTGAGCACCAGTCAACATGGTCCCTAATACTGAGCTAGAGGAGGGGGTGCAGCTGTGTTCTGGAAAATCAGTGGACAGAAGGGTTGGGGTTAGTGACTGATCCGGTGTTTGTCAATAGAACAGTCACGGGTCAGTCATACCTGCAGTAAATCACTCAGCTCATCATCATCCCCCAGTGGCACCAGTACGTACCGAACTTCATGTTCATGGATGACACCGCACCCACACATCGTGCTCGTGTGGTTATCACACAATTCCAGCAGGAATGGCCGGCCATGTCACCCTACCTGAACCCCACGGAGCTTCTCTGGGGCTAGTTGAAGCAAGATGTCTGTGCCCCTGACTCATTATGTGACTTCCAGGAAGTCTGAGTTGCTGCACAATAGAGCACCATACTGCAAAACAATATTTGACATCTAGTGATGATTATTAACTGACTTTGTGCTAATTATCCAGTATGAGGTGTGTGTCCACAGTTGGTCACTAGTTATGCAATAACACACAAATAAAATGTGTTGCATGGTTTTGGGGGACCAAAGATGTTCACAAAACACAAAATTAAAACTAAACTAAAAACACTAAAATATCCCAAAATACCTAAATAATATTGAGTAATGTAATAGGTGTCTCTACACCACATGTTCAGCCTTTGCTTAAAAACATACAGAATTAATTAAAAAGACAGTGGAGTTTAAATTCACAGTTTATGTATATTTTCTCAGTTGGGCTCGTGCACTAGTTTAAAGCCATAATGGCAGGCCCTGCATCCTGTTTAGTTTTTTATGTATTCATTTGTTTATTTAATCAGTGGATGCGCACTATAGGACCATGCCAAATTACAAATAATATGATGTGTAGTGAAGGCATGACCTGCAGATCAGAGGCAGAGTAAGACAGGTCAGTCGTGGCTTTATGCTACCAGGAGAGCACCAGTGATATTTCTTTGAGTAACCTTATGCTTGATGTGTGTTCACTTAATGGAGTCTCTGTTTTTTTTTTACCAGTTTAAAAAACAGTGTAATGATAACATCCTTGGACAAAGTTTACATATACTTGTAAAGAACATTGTCAGATTCATACACTAATGGAAGAGGCTGCCATTCAAGGTACCAACCTGCACATCAGGAGCAATTTGGGTTAAGTATCTTGCTCAAGGATAGTTTGACACGCAGCCCTAGTAGCCAGGGATTCGGACCAGGGACCCTCTGATTCCTGGACTACCCATTCTTCCTCCTGAGCTACAGCTGCCAAAGTCGAAGGGCTCAAGTCAGGACTTTGTGAAGGCCATTCCAAAACCATTCCATTCCTTTCCCACTTCTGATGTGTGTTTGGGATCATTGTCCTGTTGGAAGACCCAACCACATGCAAGACCCAATCTTCTGATGATTTTAGGTTTTCCTGGGGATTTGTAGATAAATCTCCTTCTTTATTATTCAATCTACTTACTTCAGAGCAGCAGATCCACTGGCTCCAAAACAGCCCTGACACTTATTACCACCAGCACCATGCTTGATAGTAGGTATGGTGTTGTTGGGGTTAAAGGCCTCACCTTCTCTCCTCCACCATCATCAGCAAACTTTAGTGGCGCTTTAAAGTGGCACATTTGGAGCAAGGGCTTCTTTATTGCATGGCAGCCTCTTAGCGGTTGATGTAAAACACACTTGACTGTGGACACAGTCAATTGTGTTTCAGCAGCTTGTAATACATTGCAGACTTTATTTGTGGGGTTTTTAGATGACACTTGATCATGCTGAACAATTATTTCTCAGCAGCAGTTGATAGTTTGTGTTTTCTAACTGTGCCATGCACTTCATACGAACAGTTGTGTACAGTCGATCTTGGGACCTGTAACTGCTTTGAAAAGGCTCCAAGTGACTTTCCTGACTTGTTTTTGTGGCTTTTTGTGTGTTCTAGTTGATGTATAAAACAAGCCCTGTTAAGAGGCCATCCGAAAAAGCAAATTTGATTGACACATCTTTCTATAATTTTGTTAAATCATTGGAATCCAAGCCTGCCATGATAGACATGTTCTTTACAAGTGTAAGTAAACTTTCGACTGTGAGTGTATGCCTCACATCTTGATTGTTTTACAAGTAAATGTGTTTTTTTTAAACTGCCGATGTGAACAATTATGAAGACACTCCCACAGTCCCCCACAAGCCTGCGTCTCCTGATTCTTTGTGAATACTTTAAAAGTCTTTAAAAGTTATCAGTAAAATCTTAAAATCAAATCAACAGTTGACAGATAATGAGCCAAAAGAGGCCAACACAGGGCTGAAACATTCCTATGAATTTATTAATATGTCCAAGATTGTTATTGATTTCTTAAAATTCTGATTGTTGATATTTCTTAATATCATAACCTTGCATAAGGCAATCATCCATCATGACACAGTACTCTTTGATAGACCTCTGTATTTTTTCTCTCCTCGCAGTATCAGATGGGCCTCCACCTTCAAGTGAGCAGCAGAATGAAACAGCTCCATTTAAACTGGAGGCCACAGTGCCCAGTCGGCTGGCACTGGGGGCACGCTGTGGATATAGCCAACGCTGCTGGGGCTCACCTGTACGCCAGAAGAAGAAACACACTGGTACAAACTTTTGTATTGATGTCAATATTTTTTACCCAGGCTGTCACTTCCTCCAGTCGTCCAGAGAGTCAACATTACTTCTATCCACACTGTCAGACAGTGCTAACTTTTAGAGTGGTATATCTGATTGTTTACCTACATTAAAATAAATGAACACATATAGGTGATGTGAGTTTGATGTAGATGTTGTTTGGACAGGCATGGCGAGTATTGACAGCAGTGCTCCGGAGACAACCTCAGATAGCTCTCCCACCCTCAGCCGACGGCCACTCCGGGGCAGCTGGGCAGCAACATCTTGGGGGCGGGGCCAGGACAGCGACAGCATTAGCAGTTCATCGTCTGATTCACTGGGCTCCTCCTCCTCCAGCGGATCTCGCAGGGCAGGGGGCGGGGCCAGGGCCAAGAGCACCGACACCAGCAGGTAAACACAGACTTCCTCCACATCAGGTTAATAATGCCATGTTCAGACAACAGGCAAATCCAATTTGTCTCTCAGAACAGATCTGAAAGACGGAGAGCCCACAATATCAGGTATGTGGTTCAAACCACACATGTCCAAAATTCTTAGAACACTGTGTTTCCCCTAAATTTTTTTTTATAGCAGCTGCTGTTCTTTGAGTTGATAACCCAGCAACACTAGGGGGGTCCTGGGGCATGCACCGCCCCCCCCAAAAAAAAAAAATAAATAAATCGAAAAATGACCCTTTAAATCTTACCTACTGGTGAGATTTTTGAAAAAAAAGAAAATTCATTTTCAAAATGTCAGAATTAGACATGAGACATAATAGTGTAGAAGCTGACATTGCTGCTTGAAAATATGTTAACCTCTTTAGCATTAGAGACATTTTTTACCATTATTTTCATGTCGCATGACATTGAAGCTATTGAGAAAAATTATCATAATTTCTGCATATTAATATACATATAAAATAGAGGAAGCACTAAAATACAGTAAAAAGAACTCACCGATTTTTAATGGGCTACACTGTTATCATAAACAACATAAGGGAGTCTAATATCAGAGACTCGTATACGCCTAGAACCAGGGTTTGACTAGTAGGACAGTAGCTAGATTATTGAAAGATTTCGAAGAGATGAGTTCACAACAAAACAGCCTGTTATCCAGTTTGATATTGAGTGGGCTATGAACGTACTTAGAACAAGAGTCACATCCATGTTACTTTCTCCTCGTCTCTTACTGCTTTCTTTCACTGTGATAGAGAGCGGGGGTCGCAGTGAGAAGACTGGGAAATGCGATGGAATTGCAGTTTCTAAAAGTGTGTCAGTTAATAAAAAAGAAAATAAGGTGATGGCTAAAGTGATTCATGTTTTTGAATGCAGTTAACAGTTAATAACAATATAAGAAATCACCAATCATTGCTAAAAGAAATTGTAAGCTTAGCATCAAACCTATGCCTATAACAGTGGTTCCAGAACTTTTTCTGGAGGGTACCCCTTCTGTAGATAACAATATTTTCAAAAACGGTATATCTATATCAACTGTGTATATTTCTCTCAGAGACACGTTAGCCACAGTATAGCTACACAATAACCTAACCATAATAAATGCACCTCAAAAAAGCCTTTGCTGTGTCAAGGCTGGCTTGAACTGCCAAAATGACCCGCAAGTAAACTGGTTCATGATGCTTATCAAGAACTGTCTAAATAGTGGAGATAAATACATAAAGTCATTTCACAATGCATGCACACATTAGACATTTATTATCAAAGAGAAACTCATAGTAACATGATGTGCTGCTATACAAGTGGTTGTGAACAGTTAACTTCCAAATGACCTCAGTTTGCAAATAAGTGACATAATGATTTTCATACAATAGAAATTATTTGAAAATACTAAGTGGCTGTCTGATGCTCTTAGAGCTCTTAGAGCAAATCATGAATATACTTCTTCTTACCAATTAAAAGAGACAGATACTGTAACAAATGAGAGGGCCACAGAATATACAAACAGTGCAGTTTAGTTTGAGTATAGCTCAGATGGTGTAAAGCTGACTTAAGTAGGACCAGACATGCCTGGAGAGATCAGGCTACTTTGTTCAGCAGGTTTTCTTGAAAACACACCAGACTGACAGTAACTCTGTTTGTGTCTTCTTTCTAACTAATTCTAATTAGCATGTTGTATGTTTCCCCGTTGATCAGGTACAAAGGGCGACGTCCAGAGTGCCATGCGCCCCACGTGCCCAACCAGCCTTCGGAGGCAGCAGCTCATTTTTACTTTGAACTGGCCAAGACGGTGCTGATCAAAGCTGGAGGAAACTCCTCCACCTCCATTTTCACCCAGCCCTCAGCCAGCGGGGGCCACCAGGGGCCCCACAGAAACCTGCACCTGTGTGCCTTTGAGATTGGCCTGTATGCTCTTGGCCTTCACAACTTTGTCTCACCCAACTGGCTGTCCAGGACCTACTCTTCCCATGTGTCCTGGATCACTGGTGAGGGGGATTGTTGTGTGTGAGAGAGAAAAACAGTTTGACAGAAACATAATGATTTTCAAATCACCTTACGCACAAATACTGTATCCTCTCTCCTTGTCTCAGGTCAGGCCATGGAGATCGGCAGCGCTGCCCTAAACATTCTGGTGGAATGTTGGGATGGTCACCTCACCCCTCCAGAGGTGGCATCCTTGGCTGACCGAGCGTCTCGAGCAAGGGACCCCAACATGGTGAGAGCGGCGGCCGAGCTGGCCCTGAGCTGCCTGCCTCACGCTCATGCCCTCAATCCTAATGAGATCCAGAGAGCCCTGGTGCAGTGCAAAGAGCAGGTACTGTGGGAGAGGGTACAGTTCAGAGTAACGTGTTGTTGTTCATTGTTCTTCTCTTCCTTACCATCGGTCCCCATCTGTCACTGTTTTTCTTCAGGACAATGTAATGCTGGAGAAGGCATGCATTGCAGTAGAGGAAGCAGCCAAGGGTGGAGGTGTTTACCCTGAGGTTCTCTTTGAGGTGGCTCACCAGTGGTACTGGCTGTATGAGCAGTCAGTGGGCGGGGGCTCAGGCCAGCTGCGAGAGACCTCTGGGCGCTGCGGGGCCAACGGGGGTTCAGGCAGGAGGCCCCCAGAGACCAGCTGTGTGGTCCTCGACACTGGAGCCAACATGGAGTCTCAGGGGATGGCAGCCGTCACAGCCTCAGTCACTGCAGCAGCTGTCGTACCTGTCATCTCTGTAGGCTCCACCATTTACCAGTCCCACGCCATGCCAGGGCAGGCCATGGCTCATCCCCACAGCCAAGGCCTCCACCCCTACACCACCATCCAGGCCCATCTCCCCACCGTCTGCACCCCACAGTACCTGGGACATCCTCTGCAGCACGTCCCCCGACCCACAGTCTTCCCTGTGTCTGGAGCTGCATATCCACAGGTTAGAACTTTCCCTTATACAATCAGTGGACTTGGCAAAAATGTTAAAGTATAGTTTTGATGTTGTTTTCACATGAACATACAAAATATCAAATTAGTATTTAAGGATCGAAACTTTTGACAACCTTACAGGGAATGCACCCAGCTTTCATTGGTGCCCAGTACCCATTCTCAGTGGCCACTGGCCCTCAGCCCCCTATGGCAGCCACAGCTGTGACCTTCCCTGGTGTCCCTGTACCGTCCATGACTCAGATCGCCGTCCATCCTTACCACGCAGAGACCGGCCTACCACTGAGCACCACTGTAGCAGGTCAGGACTACACACTGTCTGTTGTCTGTGTTTGATCCCAGCAAAAACAGCAGTTTTCTTCTAAATTTAGGCAACATTATTGTACATTGGTACCATGAGATGGGTTAATGCTCAACAGTACAATGTTCCTGTGATGTTTTACAGTAGGCAGTGTCCACGCGGGCCCCACCATCCAGGCCATACAGGGAGCATCTCTCCCCTCCCTGTCCTCCCAGCCCGGCTCATTGGTCAGCACTCCATTCCCAGCAGAGGACGAGCAGCACAACCAGCCAATCAGTCAACAGGGCCTGCACTACCTGCACTCTGCCTACAGAGTTGGTCAGTAGTTTGAGTCGTATGATTAGGTATTAATAAGCAATTTCCATATAGTACATCTATAGTATAGTTAGCTGAGTAAATGTGATCTTTTGTTTGAAGGCATGTTGGCATTGGAGATGCTGGGCAGGAGGGCTCACAACGACCACCCCAACAACTTCTCCAGGAGCCCACCATACACTGAGGATGTCAAATGGCTGCTGGGACTTGCTGCAAGACTAGGTGAGTCTGCACAGGAATTAATGGACAAAAATGAGGGATGAAATGGCTGATACATGAGTACATTCTTTTGTTAAATGAGGTGTGGATTGTTTAGTCATAATATTTGCGTATGTAAGCACGCAACAGCAGATTGGAAAATGTGTCTTTTCCTTCTCTACATATTCAGTCTGTTTTCTCCTCTCTTCCTGTCAGGAGTCAACTATGTGTACCAGTTCTGTGTGGGAGCAGCAAAAGGTGTCCTCAGTCCATTTGTCCTGCAGGAGATCATCATGGAGGCTCTGCAGAGGCTGAACCCTGCCCACATCCACGCCCACCTCCGAACACCTGCGTTCCATCAGCTCGTCCAGCGCTGCCAACAGGCCTACCTGCAGGTACAATGCCTCTGCATTCACACGGCGGCCGCAGCTGCAATTTGATCTGCAAAAATATGTCCGTAAATAGGTCAATAGTCATTCTTGGTTTACATTCCAGCAGTTGCAGTGAGTTGGTCAGAATAGGTGCTTTGTTCATCTACTCATGGATGATGGATCTAGCTAACATTACTGTCCAGCTGAGGAGGACACCAGTAATGTTTATTTCCCACACTGAAATGAGCTCAAGCTTCTTGTCTATGTTGCTGACTCAGAATCTCTGAATTGTCCATCAGGCTGCCTGTAGAATCACCTTCCTCTGTCTCTCTGCAGTACATTCACCATCGGCTCATCCACCTGACCCCTGCCGACTACGATGACTTTGTCAACATCATCCGCAGTGCTCGAGGTGCTTTCTGCCTGACCCCTGTGGGTATGATGCAGTTCAATGACGTGCTGCAGAACCTGAAGAGAGGGAAGCAGACCAAGGAGCTGTGGCAGCGCATCTCCCTGGAGATGGCAACCTTCTCCCCCTGAGCGTGCTGCTCAGTGGGGAGCATGCTGGCTCTGGGCCTGGACTTCAGGAATCCCATCCAGTGGCTCTTAAGCCTCCAGCATTGCTACTGCCATTGCACTGAGCTGGCCACATTCATGCTGTCTGGTTCTATCAGGGACCCTGCTCCCTGCTATGTGGACTCACAAACAAACACAGCACACGGGCAGTACAATCAGCTCCGGTACCCCTGACCCAGACCTCAGAGGAGACGCCAGGTCAACCTCCTGCTCTCCTCTGTTCTTGACAGACTCCTCACTCTTGTTTAATCATGGTTCATGTTTGTGTAACTGTGGAATTAAAGTGTACTCCTATCTTTCTTCATCTAACCTGTCTCTTCCATTTCCCCTAAGCTGACGACATTAACGGGGATCTCTCAGCCTCCATCCTCACTTCCTTTCAAGTGTTTTGTAGTTTTGTTTCATTCTGTTTTGAGTGAAACCACTAAGTGTAGCTCATTTTCATGCTGCAACATTCCTGTCCAGAGTGGTAGGTGCTGCAAGGCCTTGTTTGCCAAAAGCTTGTCACTATGGATCTGAATCTTTGCAGAGTGGGAGACGAGAAAGATTTGCAAGGAGAAAAAAAAGGTTTAAAATGAAAAATTATATTGTGAGTACGAGTGGGGATTTTTCAGTATTTTGTTTCATTTTTTTATATATATTTTGTATAGAATATAACATGTATGCAGAGAGAAATGGGAAGAGAATGAGAGAATGTTAAAGGTGCTGTTGTTGTGGTGTGGGATCCATATTTACATTTCAGCCTGCCTGAGGAGTGATTCGAACACAGCTCCAGACCAAAACCCGAGGCCAACTAACCACTGCTCCAAGCACCGAGTGCAGCAGTCACTACATCTGGATCAGTCCTAAGTTATAACTTGTCTATAAGGCTGGGTATCATTTACATGTTTTGATTTGGACCTTCTTAAGACTAAAAACATCTTTTCTCCGAGCCGATGGCGGTGCTCACCAAAGTCTCTGTGGTGGTTTCTGCTCATGTCCCATTAGAGGCTCCACAGGTGTTTAATAAGCGACAGATGCGGTTTTTTTGATGCCTTTTATGCTAAATCTAAATATGCTTTTCTACACAATATTTCTAGACATTAAACAAAATAAGCTAAATTCACTCTGTATTGTTGTCTAAACACAATTGTGCTGAATCTGAGCTTTAATAAAATCTAGTACAAAACTACATTTGGAATGATGTTAAAAACAAGTGTTACTTAAAAGACCCAAGCATTTATTGGCATCAGTTAATAATACTGAGTAATACACACACTAATCAGTGTGTACTCAAAAAGTATTGAGATTACATACCCAGCCTTTCTTTTCAGCATCCTAATCACTGACTAATTCAAATACATCAGCAGTCTCAGATGCTTCCATTGAGAAGCAGCTTTCCTAAAGCAGCTGTCTACTGCCCTGTATTGGACATGGTGAAATTCCCCAGATGTACATTTGCCAAACTGTTTAAAGTGCTGGTGCTCATCTTTGTGTTTCCAAGTGTTCCATCATGTAAGACCAAAACATAGAGTTTGAAAACATTTCAAGTACAATTTTAGGTGCACCTCATTCTGGTATAGGCATGGGATGAGATGAAAATGTCATGTCTTGATTATCCTGGCCAAAATAATTCACAGTATTATCTTGATAATCATCAAAACATTCTGGAATCACTTCACCATGCATTTTGTTAGGGAACAAATATTCATGTCAGATAGGACACGCCATTTTAGTTAAATCTTTCATAGTGAAAAACAATCAAACTTAAATAATGTAATCATAAATGACCTTATTTAAGGTCATTTATGAAGGGGTCCCGATTCATGAATAAATAAATAAATGTCAGGGACCCCATCCATCTGTCGTTCTTTTAGTTTGGAATCCATAGCCTTTCCTCACACCTGATACCAAAACATTCCCATTAGAAAGGTGCATGTTGTTGTGATATTCGTTAAATATAGGACTGCACATTTTGGAGCTATTCAGCTGTTCACTGATGTGAGCAAATTCTCCACGATCCTCTGTGATCTGATCTGTGATAAAGTCTTCTTTCCTCCCATCCCTGTTCTGGTGCACCAAACAAGAATGAGTTTACTGCTGTTAGACTCTACCACTTGTTTTATCTCCCAGCAGTCACAGGCAGTAATGACACCATTCTGGCCACACGCAAAAACAAACTTGAAAAAGCTGCGTCAAGGTCTTAGGTATGACTGGACGTTTTGTTTTTTGTTGTTTTGTTTTTTTCTGAGATTGATAACTGAGTTAAGTAGTTGGTTTGGCAAGTGTGTGTTTTCAGTGGGAAGCATGTCACATACTGGGTAAGACTACAGGGCCCAGACAGTGGCTGTGTCTCATTTTCACCATCTTCTTTTATTTGATTCGGAAACTCCTAGAGGTTTTTACTATTCCCAAATTCACTGTGTTGCTCCCTTGTCTTTATAAGGCCACAGCTGTAATTTTGCAATGCCTTCATAATGTTTCCTCTGTAGACTGTCTCACACAGGGATACCTCCAAAGCCACACCTTCAGAGACCATAACGGCACTATAATTGAGACCCAGCCATTGTTTGGCCCTGAAAAGCCCTTCTTAAATGAGCTCTGTAAGGCACACAAGTCCAAATACTGACCCGAAGCTGTCAGAAATCAGACACATAAGTGTGTTTGAGGGGCCCCTTTCTTCAATGTGGTTAGCTCATAGACCATGGTGCTGTTACTTTCAAACATGTCGACGTTCCATCTCCGTCTAGGCAGCTGCTGTGGTTCTGAACCTGCCTCTCTGATTGGCTCTGGACCTCACAGGTGAAGGTGACTTAGTAGAAAATGTACTGTGATATTTTTGTATTCTTCAAAAAGTGTAGCTTGATTGAAAAATTCTATATGTGCTGATTGCAAAAGGTTCTAATTTAGTGAAAAGAATTTAAAAAAAAAAAAAAAGATAAAAGCAATACTAAAATTGTAGAGTTTACTTAATAAAGATAATTCAAAACACCAACGTGCTGTGAGTGCTGTGTGGGGTTTAGTAGGATTTTTTCGGTCATTTTCCTTTCAGAGGCGAGATGCATTATGTTCTTGAGGCTGCCTGCACACTCAGCAATGGCCACTAGGGAGAGCAGTAGCATAATGTATAAGATAATCAGACAGGACTGTCCTTTTTTCCACATTTCCATTCATCCTTAGCACACACGGCATCTGGACGAAGACGTTATCAGCCCAGGCAACTGGAGCCCATCAGTGACATCAGCAAAAGATTATGAGCAGCCCATCTCTCTAGACCAGCACATCCCTCCCTCTAGTGGTCCAGTGATGCAACTGCACAATGAACTGGAGGACCTGATGCAAAAACACCCTTCCCTGACACCCTTCTGTCTGCAATGGAACTAAAAGCTGTGCATCTAGGATCTCAACCTAAAGACCTAGCAGATCGAGTACAGACTGGAAGAACTCAGGTAACTGTATGATGGAGGCGGATCAACTCAGTACACAGATCAAAAACCTGGGAGAAATAGTTAAGAAGCTTTCCACAGGTTCAGCCATCCTCAGCATGTCTCATTCGCTACCCACCTTTTCTGACTGGCTGAAATTTGAGGTGTAGGTGTAGGTTGACACTTCAGGGCTCACCTACCACAAGGAGACCAGCACTAAGAGGGGGAGTCATGTGAACCTGCCAAGCCCTCTCGGAAATCATCTATAATTCTGCTTGTTACTGAGCACCGCCTGCCACCACAGCCAGACAGAGGAGGTCTAGTATGTCGGCCAACCAACTGGAGGATGGAACGTGCTGTTGAAGGTCAGCAAAGTTACCCTGCTACTGAGATCAAACCTTGGAGTCATACTCTGTTTTAGCAGATGGCTTTGGAATCTGGAGCACTGGGCATATATATACATACACACAGGTGTGTGTGTGTATAGTACATGTTTACCTCTAACCCTAGTGTATTTGTGTCTGGTAGAACAAAGAAACAATGATGGTTCTTGCATCATGTTCTCACTGATGTGGATATCATATGCCCTGCTGGGAAAAAACAGCATAGACCAGCATGATCATCTGGGCTTAGCAATGCAATGCTATGCTCTGTGCAATCTAAACCCAGTTTAACTTTACCAGTCTTTGAAGAAAAAGTGTGAGTGCTTCCTTGGCTGACTAGCCAAACAGGAGAAGGTCATAATCCCAATGTTGAACAGTGCTGTTCTTGCTGTGCAAGGTCTGAATCAAAGACAACAACAGACAACAGGTGGAGAAAACGGGCTGCTCCTTTCCTTTGCAGGAGTAGCAGCTCAGTGCTAACTTGCTTGGTGTTGTGAAGTTAGCTGGCAAGCTTTGCGTCTCAGCTGCTGATGCTAAATGATCTGGAACACTGGCAGGGCGTCGTGTTGCTGCAGTGAGGAGAAGATCTTTGGGCCTGCTGCAACTGCAGCTGGCAGCTCTCAGCAGCTGTTAGGTCCAGAAGGAAAGATCTTGAAGAAAGAGGTGGAGAAGAGAGGGAACGAAGGAAGGTTTTGATCTGTCAACATGACTAATAGTAGGTCAAAGCTGAATTTGCACCTAGGTATGAAGGCTGGGGAATTCTGGGAAAGTGAGTTTAGTTCAGGGTCCATTTTGAAATACACAATGGACGACTTTATCTGTGGTTGCCAACACTGAACTGGTTCACAACTTTGCATTCCCGTACCAACAATTAGGAAGATGACATGTACAAAAAGGAAACTCCAAAAGGGACCAAATCAAATAAAATTTTATTTATATAGCCCAAAATCACAATCACATGCCTCAGTGCCCTGCTGAAAAAAAACCAGCATAGATCAGCATGATTTCCATGCTGATCTATGCTGGTTAGTGCTGATTTGGTGCTGGTTTAAAGTCCCATTAATTAGTCTTGCTGGTGACGTTGCTGATGAAGCAGGTCACCAGCATACCCCTCTTCCCAGCCATGCAAAAGATGCCACATGTACAGAACAGAACAACAAGATCAGCTCACAAATTCCATTGGCAAAATATCTGATACAAATTACAATATAAGTAAAGTGTATGGATCCAGGAGACAACTGAGCAGGACGAGGCATGGCCAAGTGGTGCCTGAGCCACACAACCTCCAACTTGGTGACTTGGAAGAGGGCAGGCCACACAAGATGATAAGCTGTAGAAAATATCAGAATGACGAGGCATTGTTGATGAGCAGGTTGGTCAAACAGAGGTGAAAGCTAACCCTGGACCGCCACCACCGCAGGCTTCATGTTCATCTAGCAATGCCTCAAAGAGTAGTGGTGGGTCGTCATCATTTAACATATTCAATGTAATGTCTGAAATATTTTATTAATCCTGCATTTTTGCATTTTCTTTTACTTAATTCTTTGCTAAATTGAACTGCAAATTTTTATTTTCATATTTAAGTAATTCCCAGTATTTCCAAAACTGGTTGTTTTGGAAATACGGATGCAAGTTTCCAGTACTATTCAGTTAGTTTTTTGATCATTTTAGAAAAGTCCTTGTTACATAACAATGAACTATTGAATTTCCAATAATTAAAAACTCCTCTGTTGTCTTCACTGGTAAGGTTTAGTTTGATACCAATGGTCATATGATCAGTCATTATAGCTGGACAAGGAATTACTTCAGAGACCTGTTCTTCACATCCTCTGAAATGAGCTAAAAGTCAGTTCTAGATGAAAAAGAAAAGTTTTTTGTTGCTCCAAGTATAATGTTGGTCAGTAGGGTTACAATATCCCCATATATCCATTGAGTTAGACTGATTTAAGAAGTGAACAAGGTGGTTCTCTGCGTCTCTGGATCTCTAGGGATGTTTGTCCAATTGGTGAGACAAAACTGTATTTTAGTTTCCACCCAAAAGAGTTTTAGCTGACAGGTATTTATTGCTGTGAGAATTAATCATGTGTCCTAGTTCCTCCAGCAGAGAATGGTTAAAGGAGTCTGAGTTATAACCATAAATGTTTCCCAGGAAAAAAAATGACTGTGAATTTCAGTCACTAAGGAAATCCAGTGACCCTTTTCATCATTTTTTTTTCTTTTTTACAAAACTGTACCCTTTTAATGTCTCCTTAAAACAGCAACACCTTTTTAAAAATGACTAATTTACATTTAGCAGACGCCTTTGTCCAAAGCAACTTACAGTAATTCATACATTCATGCCGGTGGCCCCAGTTGACATTGTTTCTCAGAGCTTTTGTGTTACAGACAAAAACATTAACTCCAAGATAACCTTTTTTATATCAATGTTTCAGAGAAAGATCTTCAGAAAACTTTGCCAGGAAGTTGAGCTTTTTTTGGCTTCAAAACACCACTGAGCAGTTTTCATAGGACTAAATGAAGCTGCACCTCCAGCACTATGTCCATATAACAGGTCTTTGAAATAGACTGCATCCCAAATTCCTTCTTTATTTACACGCCACCACTGGATGTTGATAATGCATCATCACTTTGCATGGCAGAATTTAGTGTGTTCACCCAGGTTTAACATCTCTATCAACTGCAGAGTCAACTGACCCAGGTGTAAATGCAAAGTTTACACATTCCCTATCATGATCTCATCATGGCAGCCCTGCCTCCTCCCTTATGTGTGTGTGTTTGTTTCCTCTCATCTGAATTCTTCCTCCTGTGTCCCTCCCCCTGTCTGTTCTGTGTGTGTGCATGTGGGCGTGGTTTCCTTCCACAGGCAGCGCCAGGTGAATCCACTCCACTAATCAACTTCCTATATCGTTTCATCAGTTTCTGTGGTAGATTGTATCCTGGCTCACCTGTATTGTTGCCTTTGTGTCCTGTTTGATTAACTTGTGTAGCGAATACCTCTGTGTCTGTTCCACCTCACCTCAGATTGCCGTGTTTGCCTCGCAGTCTCCTGTTTGCTTCCTCCCTGCCTGCCTGTGGACCTGCCTGCTTGCTTCCTGCTCTCCTGTGTTTCCTCTCCGTGTGGGTACGCTCGAGGGATGGACCTCACTGCGCCGTGCTGCATCACTGCCATTGCCCTGCAGCAGACGCCACCTCACGCCACCTCTTAACACCTTCACACTCAACGGTGACTTCACGAACTACGTTTGGATCCTGGGACTTCGCACCACCCCTCCCCCTTGCACCTGTTTGCACTTTTGAACATTAAAAGACTTGTTTCACTGTTAACCAGAGCTGAGTCATGCATTTCGGTCCAGATCTAATACAAAACATAACATTCCCACTGCACACAAAAGCCTGATCTTAGTGGGTTTAAGTGGGATTGTTGACCAGTGGAAAAGGGGTAAAATTGTGAGTGCGCATGATGTTTGCTGGGCAGAAGATCACATAAAGCGAGATTCAGCTGAACTCAAGTCATGTAACATCCACTTCAGTCATGGTTAAAGGTGCAATTTGTAGGAATTGGCCAACTCTTGAAGAAGTGGATGGAGTGGAGTAGCTGGTTAGCATGTTAAGTTCTATAGATATCACTGCAGTACGATATGTATGTATTTGACACAATGTCATACTCAGTTGATAATTTTATTTATGGGGTGGCTGTAGCTCAGGAAGTCGAGCAGGTTGCCTAGTAATCGGAAGGTCACTGGTTCGAATCCCAGCTGCCCCCTTCTGTCGAAGTGTCCTTGAGCAAGATACTGAACCCCAAATTTCTCCTGACAAGCAGTTGGCACCTTGCATGGCATCCACTGCCATCAGTGAAAGAATTTGTAAGACATTTTGGACAAAAGTGTCTGGTAAATGTAATTCCTGAATGTGTTTAAACTAAAATTCAATACAACACAAAAATAACAATAACCAGTATAAGCCACGAGGTTTTAAAACAGTGTTACAAAGACCAGCAAACAGTAATACTTATAATATTTGCAATTTGAAACTTTAAACAGCAACTTAACAAAATATAGTGCAACAGGCTTGATGGGAAATATATGGCTGTTGCTAAATCTGTTACCATTAGTCAGCAAAGCTGATGTGTTGTTTTTTTTGTTTTTTTTTCAAGCAAATGGAGAAAAAGTACAGCAGAGGTAGAAAATAATAAAGGTTTGACTGCCTCCTGCATTTTTATATCTTTCTTCTAGTCTGGCTTGTATTGTCAACAAATTGACAATCAGTCTACTTTACTTTACTACTGCTAGCATGACTGGTCTGACAGTTAGAGAAGCTAGCTAGAGAGGGAAGAAAGTGTTTTTATAAAGGGACCATAAGGTTCATAAACCTGTTTGGATGTTCATGTGTAACGGAGGACTGGATTACATAAAATGTCTAAACCACAGCATGACAATGTCATGGCAATGACAACATCAGGCTGAACAGGGACAGCTGATGAGTGACACGTCCATGACTAGTCTTTTTAACTTAAATTTTGTTTATGAAGAAATCAGTTACTGTGTGTGATTAACCTGTTGTTTTATGTTTATGAGTATACCGAGGACTTCAGTAGGGCTATCAGGCAGCGGATTGGGACCATGCCTGCCCAGGGTAAGAAGGTAATTTGTCCAAGGCCAAGAAACGAACCATCTGTTTCTGATATTTTTTGATACAGTGACTTAGCGTATCTGTATGGGACACTGTGTTTTGCTCTCAGTCTGTTTAATCAGCGCTTCATGTAGCAGTTGATCTCGCAGAACTGCAGCTTCCCCATGTGCTTGTATTTTTTTTAGATATATCATACAGGAACAATAACCAGAAAACATACCATGGGAGTCACTGCAAGATGCTGGAAATAACACGGGTGAGAAACAGAGTTAGACGAATAGACAAACTGACAGAGACAAGTGGGAGTATCAAGACCATATACATAACCACAACTGAACAAGGCCATGAGGTGCAGGTGGAGCAGCGCAGGTTAGGTAACTAAACAGAAACAAACTAGAAACAGGGAAGGGGGTGAAAAAACAGCTGAAGGCACAGGAAAGAGGGAAATGATACAAAGGGAGATGGAGAACAGGTGTTGATAGCAAGAAAACAGGAGGGAAAATGACATGATAGGAGGAATTAAAAAGTAACACACAACACATGAGGGTAAAATTACAATATACAAACCCTAAACACAAAACCAGAATCATGACACTTTAGTTACAGTGATTTCTACAGCTCTCATTTTTCTGTGATGAGGATTGGAACACAAACTACTTTGTCACAAAAAAACATTCATAAGTTTGCTTCTGTAATCAATTTATCTCTGTTTTGTGAAAATGTGACCAAATCTGCTGACTCTAAAATATACATACAGTTCTCATCGTTGGTTAAGAATTTGTAGATAATCTTCCTTCTTCATTATTCTATTTACTTTCTTGATTCCAGCAAAACAGCCCCACAGTATAATACTGCCAGCACCGTACCTGACAGCAGGTTTGGTGTTCTTGGGGTTAAAGGCATCACCTTCTCTCCTCCAAACATACTGCTGCTCACTGTGGCCAAACTACATTTTTTGTTTCATCTGACCACAGAGTTTTCCTCCAGAAGGTTTCTCTTCGTCCATGTGATCAGCAGCAAACATCAGTGGAGCTTTAAGCTGCCCTGTCTGGATCCAGAGCTTCTTTCTTGCAGTTTCTCAGCTCATGTTGATGTAAAACACACATGAATGTGGACACTGTCACATGGCTTCCAGCAGCTTCACATTCATTGCAGACTTGCTTCTTGGTGGTTTTTGGTTGACTCTTGACCATCCTGAGCAGTTTTCTCTCAGCAGCTGGTGATAGCTTGTGTTTTCTAACTGTACCATGCACTTTATACTTACAGTCTGTACAGTTGATCTTGGGACCTGTAACTGCTTTGAAATGGCTTCAAGTGACTTTCCTGACTTGTTCAAATCAATAATGTGCTCTTCCAGATCAATGCTGAGCTCCTTAGACTTTCCCACTGTAGTGTTTGCGGCTGAGTCTAGTGGATGTATCAAACACATCCTATCAAAATGGGCCAGAAAAGTCACCAGCTGTTATCAGTCAGAATCACTCAGAGGAAATTAAGAGGCCATGTTACAAAGAACATTTGAGTCACAAAACTTTCTGTAATCATCAAAATCATTCAAGTTGCTTCATTTGTATTTCTGATCCTGCAGATCTGGTCACATTTTCAGAAGACCTGGAATAAATTCATCACTGAACAAAACTTCATCAATGTTTTCTGTGACAAAGTAGTTTGTGATCATCACAGAAAATGAGAGTTGTAGAAATCATTGAAACTAAAGACTTTCATGATATACATGTTCTTATCAAGTGGATTTCAACTTTTGACCATGTCTGTAAGTAACACATTCTCTAGTAATTCCCACCTTCCAAAATGAGCCCTTAATGAAGATGCAAGTAAACAATGTAAACTTGAGAGCCTTTTGAGGATGTTAGAGATTTAAAGAAATGTCTGAGCCTCATCAGCTGCCTGATCATTACTGGGCATGTGCAACACTTAACAGAGATGAGAAAAGAAGTAAGATGTCTCACTCCTATCAACTTCCATTATCAGTTCCAGAAGAAACATAAAGTTCTTTTAAAATCCAAAACGCCAAAACAATGCACATACATACAAATTTTGGTTTAAAAGTGCCGTTAAGCTGCTGAGGGCAAAGGTTGATCACACAACCTCATCGAGAACACTCCAGAAAACGGACCTATGGAATTGTGGATAAACAGGTACTATTATCTGAGAAGAACCATGTCAAATATGACCTGCAGCTTTCCAGGGAGGACTTGAGTGACATTTGAGATGATGGATAACATTTTGAAATCACTTGTCAAAATTCAAAGCAAACATAATCCTTATGAATACTGTGTACTATGTTGTGGCTGAACTTTTGTGATGTAAATACACTTTCCACTCATAAACACCCTGACATATCATTAGGAAACTTTTTTAAATATGGGCATTAAAAAATTGCCCAGATAGTGCATAACAAAAATGAGAAATGAGTTATGTATAGAGTTGTATTGTACAGTAAGGTCTACTGAGACCAACCAGCTGCAGGAAGGAAGGACCTGTGATACCTCTCCTTCACACACCTGGACCTGTGATACCTCTCCTTCACACACTCGGACCTGTGATACCTCTCCTTCACACACCTGGACCTGTGACACCTCTCCTTCACACACCTGGACCTGTGACACCTCTCCTTCACACACCTGGACCTGTGACACCTCTCCTTCACACACCTGGACCTGTGATACCTCTCCTTCACACACCTGGACCTGTGATACCTCTCCTTCACACACCTGGACCTGTGATACCTCTCCTTCACACACCTGGACCTGTGATACCTCTCCTTCACACACTCGGACCTGTGATACCTCTCCTTCACACACCTGGACCTGTGATACCTCTCCTTCACACACTCGGACCTGTGATACCTCTCCTTCACACACTCGGACCTGTGATACCTCTCCTTCACACACTCGGACCTGTGATACCTCTCCTTCACACACCTGGACCTGTGATACCTCTCCTTCACACACTCGGACCTGTGATACCTCTCCTTCACACACTCGGACCTGTGATACCTCTTCTTCACACACTCGGACCTGTGATACCTCTCCTTCACACACCTGGACCTGTGATACCTCTCCTTCACACACTCGGACCTGTGATACCTCTCCTTCACACACTCGGACCTGTGATACCTCTCCTTCACACACTCGGACCTGTGATACCTCTCCTTCACACACCTGGACCTGTGATACCTCTCCTTCACACACTCAGACCTGTGATACCTCTCCTTCATAAATGAAGGAAGGTTCCTTCGAATAAGGGTTCATTCGAAAATGGCTGAAGCCACCACAGAGTCATAGAAAGAGGTCAGGAGGTCCCCCTGCACTCCAAAGGACCTGAGCCTCCTCAGCAGATACAGTCTGCTCTGACCTTTCTTGTATGTTTCTTCTCCAGGGTCTTCATCAGGTGTGAAGTGAGAGCAACTGGTCTGTAGCTGTTGAAGGGATCTTTGGTACTGGAACCACGCAGGAGGTTTTCCACAGCAGTGGCACTTTTCCCAGCTTCAGGCTCATGTTGAAGATGTGATCCACAATCCTGCACAGCTGGTCTGCACAGGACTAGAGGAGCCTGGAGCTGATCCCGCCTGGACCCGTAGCCTTCTTCACCTTCATCTTACTCAGTTCCTCAGCTGGATAGTGGAGAGGGATAGATTGGAGCAGGGGGAGACATAGCCCCTATGACCATGAACCACCACATTGTGCATCACAACTAAAACATGCAACACCGTGCAATCAGCCTGAAGCTGATCAGACGGTGCAGGCTGAAACATTTTAAAATGGGGCCAAACACAACGAGCACCAGCTCCCTGCCTTTCGAGCTCCCTGTGCTCCGCTTAAACAGACCAACTTCTCAAACTGCAACACAGCTGGAGGCTCAGAAATACAGTTCAACTCCACTGCTCAGAACAATGTGCTAGTCCAACACTAACAAGCAAATCTTAGCGCTAGCATTAGCTGCCAACAGAAACCTGTCTTCTTCAGCTGATCTTGCAATTGATTCAACTGACTTTAAATTCTTACACAGTTCAATGTGGGCCTGTCTCCATCTTGTTTCTCCTAAGTACATTCTGATATGTACGTGTACATAACCATGCTCATCGGCTGTTGCAGTCCCTCCTGACTGGCCAGCTGCTGCTCCTCTTGGATTATACTTCTCCACCCCAGCCCATCTTCGCAGGCTTCACATCTGAAGGATAGATAAACGTAAATATCTGCCTGCTAAAATCAAGTGGTTCAAGCAGGGATGTATGGAGCCGTGGCCCTCCCTGCAGACACTCTGCCTGTGCACTCTCTCAAGCTCAGAGTCACAGCCAACAACACCAACAAGTTACTGTCCAAAAGTATAAAACATTGTCAAAGATCATAAAAATACCAATCCACGCAGGAGTGGGGCTTCAATTTATGCAGCAAAGAATTTCCTTACCAGTACTTCAAGCTTAACGTATCACCTCCTATAAAACATTAGAATGTCAAAATATTCATTGATTCACACATCAACCAAAAGCTGTTTTAATTGAATATTTTTCAATGGAGGTCTCTGAGGTGTGTGCTGTCACTTACATCCTGTCTGCTTCTGTAGCTTATCTAAAGTGTGTCTCACCTCCCAGCAGCTGTATGAACAGTGTTTCAACTGATTCCACCATTTACACAAAATTGTTTAAAGAATATAATATATTGATACATGTTGAATCTTACAAAAACAGTACAAAGTAAATAATACAGGTCATTCTTTGAAGAAAGAAGAGAGTGGAGAAAATCACCAGATTCCCTGGAAAAAAGAACAGAAAAAGCTCAATTTTGGATTTAACTTTGTGAAGGCTGTCTACAGCACAACCTTAAAGTGGAAAAAATAAGCAACCTAGGCTATATTTGTGAGTGTATATTAGTCAAACCTTCGCGTAAAAGCATAATTACGATGACAGAGGCACTTTTAAGATTTACCATAGTTTCGTTTTCGGGCAAGCTAATTTTCAGTGGAGTGCATGGGGCATGAAACTTTCTCGTAGTATCACCAGGGTCTCTACATATGAACACAAGCATTGAGAACATTGTTTGTGAACACAGAGTTTAATAAAAAGAAGTTATTTGAACTACTCACGTCAGCAACTGTATCTTTGTGCTCGCTGCATGTTTAGTATGCAGCTGTTTTTATCTGAAATAGTTAAGTTTAGTTTTGATTGAAAATAAAGACAGCTGTGTGCATAAGGCTGTTGTTTACAACTCACAGCACAAGCGCCACCTGCTTATGGCATCTCGCGCAAGCGCAGAACGTACACGCTACTGCGCAGCAGGCAGCACGTCGAAGCGATGTATTTCAATGCAACTTTTCTGCCGAACGGGTCAGACAAGAGGCAACAGAGTGGTCGGAGAGTGGTCGGATAAGGCAGCTGGACGTCTGGGCGGTGTGTCAAAACCTCAGAAAAACAGTTCAGTTCAGGTATAGATGAAGCTGTAGCTACTGAAGGTAGCAAAAAGGTCTGTGAAGACTTCCCCATTGGAGGATGCATCAAAGACATCAAGGAGGAATACAGAGGAATGGGAGGCCCTCTGTTGTCCTGGTCATCATCCAGAATCAGAATCAGTATTCCCTTACTGACCCACAAATGGGGAAATGTGTGTGCCACAGCAGCCAAAGTACAGAATATGACAAAAAAGACAATAACATTTGTATAAAATAAACAATATAATTTAAAAAGTAAGAAATAGAATAAACTCATATATACATATCCAGAGGGAAGAAGTGGAAAGGTTGGACTCATAAAAGTACCTTGGTGTCCAAACCAACAAAAAAACATTGGCTATGTTACTACCTCTACTGGCAGATCAGAGGCGGAACAAAACTGTCCCCTTCATTCCGCTTCTGTAATTATCACACAGACTGTGAGGAAGAATTTCGACACAAAAGTCCCATCTTGAAATTTTGGTGTGAATGGGGCTTTTGACACACACAGACCCTTCCTCCACAGTGTATATACCTCACTATATATCTTAACATGTTCTATTTAACATCATATATTCTTGTATACGTTATACTACACTATACTACTGCGCTATGATGCATATTTTATATGTATTTTACTACCAGTTCTATTTTTTATTATAATTTCAACATTTGAATATCTGTTTCTACATTTTCTATATTGATTAAACATATGAATATATATTTTAAAACATGTTTTTAATGTCAAACAATATATTTGAGGGTTGGCTAAATAACAATGCAACATATTTCCATTCAACAGTACCACAATGTATATCTTCCAAAATGATCGATAAATCAACACTAAACAGTTTCGACTAAAGTTATGTTGTAACCTTCATGACTGGAGGAGTAATACGGGGCTGTTATATAAGACTATATACAACCACTATATACGGTATTATATATTATATTTACCACTTTAATGCCTCCAAAAAACGTATATTGTTCACCGCTAAAAAATCTGTTTGTAACAAAAAAAACAAACCCAAAACATTAATGGGTGAGACTGATTAAATAACCTGCAGCTATATCCGACACAAGCATCGTTATTTTCTGCAGTCTTTCAAACGTGTACGTTTGCTTTTTTGCACTGCACATCTATAATAAATAAATAAATAAATAAATAAATAAATGAAAATAAAAAGACAGAAAGAAAAAAAAAAGAAGAAGAAGAAAAGGGGGGGGGGGGGGTGTGCACACGAGTTTTAAAATACTTTACTAGCCACTGTGGTTTCAGGGGTCACCAATCAGTAATATGAGGTAGGAGAAGAAGTAGGTCAGCATTACTACTGATATTCCTGTAGTCTTTCCAGGATAACAGCGAAAACAGTGTCGTCATTTGGACCTTGGTCTGTGAAAACAAACATTAGATAAATAATTTGGGGGGTTAAATTTTAAACCCTCCCCGGTTATAGTTTGGTTGAGTCCAGAGTTCCTGTAGATCCAAGATGGCGGAATAAGCAGCGACGTGCAGAAGTTCACTTTTAACTCTCTACCCTGAAGCTTTTCATCTTCCCGTTCTCTTGTCGGAGTATTATTTATTGAGAGCGAACGCTGGTAAGTCTCAGGACACTTAGAGCTTTCATATTTTGTGACACTGTCTCGAAGTTGAAGCCCGTTTTATCTTCGGAGTTCTGTGAGTAGATGCCATAGCCGCAGCAGCAGCAGCTAGCCGTAACGTTATTCTAGGTTCCAGTTATCCCAGTGGTTACGGGGCTGGGGTTGACACTGGGAGCCTTTCTTACTGGCTGGAAAACACATGGGTATGCCAGCTTTATAGGGAGATTGAAACACGAAGAAGAGAGTGCTCAGGTAACAGGACTGTTCATAAGTGCAGGTTTCAGTATCACCCCGAGCCACTGAAGGCTGACGTTAGCCATGCTAACATTAGCGCGAGTCTGGTGAGACTGTTGCTTATAGAGCTAGCTAGCTAGCTGCGCGCATGCTAGCTGGAATCTACGAAGGACTGCTGGCTTTTAAAATAAAGTTTCTCCTCATCATTTCTTGCTGCTTTTCAGGTCTTCCTCTTCCTTATTTAATTACACTTTTGAATGATAACAAGGATGTGCATGTGCTCTCTCTATGCGCAACTATTTTTATTTTATCATTGTGGTGCACAGCATCAATGTAATGGTAAAATCTGTGTTATTGTTTGGTATTTGACGTTAACTCAGATTTGGAGCTGTTTTGGAGCGGCCATGGTCCTGCTTAGATAATTTTCCTCCTCTGGATGCCTAGTTAAATCAATGCTGATCATCAACACAAAGCAAATTACAAGTTTGTCCTCGGTTCACTGCTCTGTGGTGCCATTAGTGCGAAATCTGAGTAATGAATGAAGCCAACTATTGATATGTGTATGTGGATCACTGTGAACTATTGTGAAACAACCGAAGAGGCTTGAAGTTAAAGTGTTAGGAGCTAAGTTGCAGTTTTATGACTGATGCACTGATCCTTCCGTGAATATCACAATTATGAGCAGTTAATGATGTCATAGTTCTGGCTGTTAAAATAGTGCTGCAAAATGATTCATAATGTAGTCAAGAATGAAATATGGCTAAATGCAGCATCTAAATTGCAGAAGCTGCAATATTCTGATAATGTATGAAATGTGTGACAAACATCATTATAATAAGGTACTGCAGCTCTGCAAGGAAGCCCAAGCCTACAAATGTTGTTCACCAGGGTAAAAAAATAATGTTTGTTAGAGACCCTAATAAATTTCACATAATCAGGATTTTAATAGTTTTTCATTTCCCTTTTTTGTGTGAAAGTGTTCCTGCTAATTGTGAATAATATTGTAATCCCAATATCTGTCAAAATAATGGCAATAAGACTTTCCATATCATGCAGTCCTAGTTTGGAACCTCAATCCTTGAAGTTTGTATTTAGACGCCCTCCTACGAGTATTAAAAATGTTAAATTCCTAAAGTTGACCCTGTATCCTTGGCCAGCTTCTTTGCAGTCATGGTCCGATGGGTGCTTGAAATCCTTGAAAATGCTCACATTTTAATGTTGTGTTTTCAAGGTTTGAAGGGTGCTGAAAAGGCTTAAAATTGTGACAGTATTTCTTTAATGATATATCGCTATCGGACAGATAATTCACTTATCAGATGGAGAAGTACACCAAGTTGGAGAGCCTAAAATGAAGACTGCTCCGCCTGGGCCTCGCTTGCGCCTCAGAGTTTGTGACTGTGAGTGTGTTTACATGCACAACTTAGTCAGATTACAGCTATAGTTCGACTATGCTACTCAATCAGACAACTGCAATTGTCCGAGTATACATGCCATTGAGAAAATCGAATTACTGGCCGAAGCATGTCATAGCCCGGTACACTAGGTGGCGCTGTACCCATTTCAACTAGTGGTAATAGAGAGCCATCTCCGGCTGACCTCTTTACGTCACCAGCTGCCTCGGCATTCGAGAAAGATGGCGTTTGAAGAGCGAGACAAAGCTACATCTTTCTTCATTTCATATATGGTGTACATGATAATTGCAGAAACTAGATGCACAATTGCGCTCTTGCTTGCAGTTATTTTGGAGGAAAGCCGCCGTCGCCGTCCTTCTACTTCCGGTTTACGGCCCTGGTAAAAAAAATCTTGAGCCTGCGCTAAACGCAAAAATCCAATCCGATCTGATAGAGCGAAAACATGCAAGAGTAATGCGACTATCAATCGAATAATCTAGGTGTATTAATCCAACTATGAGAAATCCGATCCGGTCCAATTTTAGTCAGACTAAGGTGTATACATGCATCTTAAAAATCCAATCATAGTCAGACTAACGCAGTAATTCGGTTTTCTTGTGTGTCATGTCTGTGTGATCTGCCAGTCTGTTTTGATGTTCGACCACACCCCCCGAAGACACAGTAGCCCTTTTCACACAGAGACACTGTATTATTGCCACAGCGGCAGTTTGCCAATTCTCCACCGTTGTTTGTTCACACAGAGCCAAGCAGCACCAGTTTTACAAACTGAATTGTGACGAAGAGTCGCTATGACAGACAGGATGACATGACTGCGGATGTACAACTGCGGTATTTCTTTCCGTATTTAAGTTGCCAAGGACACTGCCAATTACTATGTTACTGTTGTTTGGTCTTGTAACATTGCTTTGTGGGACATTTTATTGTATTTTGTTGAGTGAAGGATCTGTTTAGTTATCACACTGTGAACACAGTGAATGCTTGTGTGAAAGCTTATCCATTCACACAGGTATGTTTCGCCTCTGATACTACCTCCACAAGCACATTAGAGAAATTTCACCCCTCGCCGCATCTGAAACTTTTACACTTTCTCAGCCACGTTAGATGGCAAACAAAGTCTAGATTAGTGTTTTCCCTTAATTTCTTAGACTTAGATTTTGGTTGTGTGAGCATAGCATAACACAGTCTCTTAATGTGATAAAAATTTACCACAGCTGTAAGTGTTCACCTTATTTTTGATTAATCTCTGCATTGTTGCTGTTTCTTGCCAAACAAGATGTGAATTGTGTTCATTCTGTTGTTCAAACTGAGCTGATTTCTAGTTAAGATTGTTTCTTTAACCTTTGCAACCAGGGTTGAAGTTCGGTCAGAAGCTGCCAGGCTTTGGCTAACTGTCTTTATAAGGGGTGTACATTTCTAAAGCCATGCAAGCTTTTCATAGAAAGCCAAGCCGGCTAGAAATAGAAACCTTTCTTGTGTGTCACATTTCTCATCACAAATGCACTTGAAACAGAACAGAAGAAAGCAGCAGACCATTTACCTGACAGACTTAATCTATAACATTCTGAATAACCCACATCTTTTTTTCTGGAGCTGATCATGGAAGTAGCTTAGAAGGCAAACATCTCACTTCTTTCTCATCTCTGTGGTGCCAAGCTGGAGCAGATAAACCCCCGTAGCTACTACAGAGTCGTTTAACATGGAAATGAATGTCAATACCAAATATTTGGAGATGTTATACAACATGAACAGGATACAGGATACTATTCCTCACATTTGTTGCAGATTTATTGTCTTGTTGTCTCACCTGCATCTTTGAACAGGCCTAATATTAAAGAAAAGATAATCTGTTCAGGGGGTTCATATTCTGGAGAACATTACTTTGACTACATTCTTCTGGTTTATGGTCTGGTCAATAGTTATTGAGATATCTTGCTCCTGTACAAAGTCTGTCTGCTCTTGATAGACTGATGTTGCCATCCATGGAAACCCGAACTGAGCACAGAAAAACAAACGGATTCAAATCCATCTGTGATTACATGTTTTGCACATAAGCTTGCCTAACACATTGATGTATGTAAGTGCTGTATTGTAGGCAATTGGACGTGTAGCAGGCTAGTTTCTTTAAAGTTAAAAAAGAAACAACTGAAACACTAAATTCGAACCAAATAGGCCAGCAATAAATCTACCATTTTTGTAAAGCTATTGAATTCCGGGTATGATTTAGACCAGGTGTCAGTTGTAGTCAGTTTGGAGGCCAAAATTGTTGTGTTAGAGACAACAATTTTGGCAGTAGCCTTTTTATTGTATGTGTTAACAATGGTTAAATCAGAATCTGAATCAGAAATACTTTAATAATCCCTGAGGCAGTGTTCGCTCCATAAATTTTTAGTGGCGCACCGTCATTGTGTGTGGGGGGGGTGTTACTCCTCCCCCAGAACCATACGGACACCCGCTCTAAAGCAGCTAACATTGAAAATGAGTATAGCGGCGCAGCGCCGTTGTTCCACCGTCTGGGGAGAACCCTGCCGAAGGGAAATTGCTTGCATTGCAGCTGCTCTCATTCAAAAGTCAGAAAAAGAAAAGCTATTTATAAGCAAGAATATTAGAAATAGAATACAAATATAACAAGTGTACATCTATATACAGGGTAATAAATAATACTGCAGTACTAAGTATGGGTTATTGCACATTATTTGTCATGCTCATGGGACATCTCTTTATAAAAGCAAGGAATCTCTGTCTGTCTGTGTGTTCCTCAAATATTTCTACAGATCAGGATCAGACTGACCTGAGAGTTTCAACATGGCTGCTGCTTGGTTAAGGGTGTGCCACGTCAGATTTTTTTTTTTTGGACTGCAATGATACCGTTGATAAATTATTTCATAAATGCTTTACAAATTCTGCAAGCATTGTCCACCAGAGCCAATCACTGCACACCGTAGCCACGTAGCCAGTCACTGCAGAGCTCACTTCCACGACATACCTTGAAGTCCGTGTAAAGCAGAAATAAATTTGTGTTCTGAGTTTGTCACACCACAGAAACATGTGTCACTGACCACTGAGCCAAATTTGAAAGATTAAAAAAAAAATCTCTAAGTATATAAAATTAGTCTCAAAATCATTGAAAAACAAGCACTTCTCTCTGCTGTGAAACGCTGGGGGCGTGTCAGTTAGAGGTGCTGGAACCACGCCCACACACAGGAGAGGAGCCTCCTCTGTGTACTTACTTTCTATACTTCTTTCATACAGTTACTTTTCTGATAGTTACTTTATTACCACAAGCTCCCCAATTATTCCGTATGCCCAATTTTTACCAGTTGTGAGGGATAATACCAGCTGTGGAGCAGCTTTAGTTATGAAATAATTGAATCATGTAAGCTGCATGTGCACAGAAAATGATAAGTTACATATTGACTCCGTCTGAGCTAGCTGCTCCCGTCACTCTCCCAGACGTGCAGTGCAGCTCTTCATTCAGCTGGAAGGAGCTCAGGCAGACCTGAGCATTGCCTGCATTTAAATGTTAATAGTTACATATAAGTTTGTAAATTTTTAAAATGTATGCACATATTTAGCAAACAACAATTTGTATTTGCATTATAAGTAATAAAAAATGTTTTTTTTGGCATATTTGTGGTTTTCACAGTAAAAAAATTCAACTTTTTCTACTCAGATTTTATGTTTTTTTTTTTGTGATTTTAGGTCCATTGTGTTAATAGAGTACGTCAAAATAAAGTAACTGTACAGTCACACATGTCAGGTTATGCTGAAAATAATGACACCGAATAAATTGTTTTTAAGGTGAAATATAATGACAAAATCAAAAATCGTCAAAAACGGTCAATTATACCCTGGAATATCGGATTTCACAACAAACCTAAATATCCCTGAAATCCCACCTTCAAACACAGCCTCATTTGGCCATCCATGAAAAAGCTTCTTAACCTCCCACTTTTCTATAGGAATACATATTTCCTTCGGGCACTGCACTAGTTAAATACAAAAGAGAGAAACAAAGTGTCCAGAGTCCTCCTATTGACTCAGTGTCTGACACTCCTAAACACAGTAAATCAATGTGGGAGATGTTACCCAAATTTAAATGAATTATAAATATAGTCTATGTGTGTGCTGTCAAGTATAAAGGAGGTGGAAAACTTAACTTTCACCACTAGTCAGTCATTGACCAACCTGCTTTTGAATGTCTTCTACTCATCACAAGTGGTAAGGGATCACATCCCTCTAGCAATGGAGTTATAAATCCAAGTTGTGCTGTGCTGATGTGCTGAGTCAGGCCAAATGAGCACATGTGGAAATGCCCTATTAACCAGCTGCATCTCTAGGCCCTTTCACACTGCCCTTTCAGTGTGGAAATCATGCGCCGATACCCCACCCCAGCGTCTGCGTGAAGGTTACAGATGGGGCATAGTTTTGCTCTGTCTCTGTTTTGCTCTTCTGGCATCTGTGTGAATTGAAAAATAGGCAGTACAGAACAAGGATGTAAGGTCATACCTCTTGGGTACCTGACCAACATTAGGTTCAAAATGTGTTTGCGACCAGCCTCTGCAATCATCTCAAAAGGTACTGTCCCAAACAGTACTCAAAACGCATTAGTTTACACTATCATGCTAGCATCAGCCTTCCTGCAAGTAGCCAACAGACCAGCCCCACTGCTTCTTCTAGTCAACTTCAGCTGGACAACCAACAGTCGGCACTGCTTTTTCAGCCATTACCCCATATGAGAAGAAACTGAAGCGATACAAAGACATAACAGCACATTTTGTTAAATACTGTTTTTGCTAAATATATTATGCCTGTAAGCACAGTTGAAAAACAGGGCTTCAAGAAGCTAAAGTCTGACATGGATTTTAAGTACACTCTGCCTGGACGACAGTTTTTTCCCAAACATCAGTACCTCAGCTCTACGCAGAGTGGAGGGTCAAGGTGGAGGAGGGTCTCAGAGATGTCAAGCACTTTGCGACCACCAAAGATGTGGTCTGGTTGCACGTCCGAGCCACATCAGGTCTTACAGAACAGGAGGCTAATGGAGCTGAACTGAACTGCTACCTGCAAGCTCAAGAATATTCACAGGATACAGCTGCATAATCACTCTTAACATTTAACTTTTTCTTTTCTTTTATCAATGTTCTGTTCAGTATACTACCTCTAATGTTTGAGACATGTTTGAAACAAGCAATTTGTTGTACCAGTGTTTCCCATACATTGATGAGACTGTGGCGGCCCGCCATAGTCTAAATATGGAATGTGAAAAAATATTTCCACCTTTCCATCACATACCATCGTTTCAGTCGGTCTCTTTTGTTTGCATTACTTATAATGACTTCAGTACTACTAATTCAGGGCTGTATTAGTGAGTGAAAAAAAACAACTGTTTTTGAACATGGAGCAGTGTGGTTCACGCCCTCAGAGGCTCGTCCACTGGCGCACACACACGCACACGGTGACAAATGGTGGGTCTGTGTGCCGCTCCGAAGCAGCCATGAATTAGTTACAAAATGACAAAAATGTCACCTATGACTGACTGTTGCGGTGAGTTGAAGTGTATCAGAAACATCCATCCATCCATCCATCTTATTCCGCTTATATTCACAAAAAATCCAATTTCATGTAAAACTGTTGGCATAAATAAATCCAGTGTTAGAGAAAGGAAATATTTTACCGTCATCCTCCACCACAGTCCTTGACATTAACTAGCATGTTGGATATTCAGCTTGATAATTCAACATTATTGTTATTGTTAAAATATACTCTTTATCGTGACAACTATCAACATGTATCAATATATAAAACATTGTGATAACAGTTTTGGTCATATCGCCCAGCCCTACATAAACATAATAAAACCATAATGTTGATTCAACTCCAGTGCCTTTCACATTTCTAGTAATCTACAGTAATATTGTTTTCACATGGCAGCTTTAACATGAGGCATTTATTGACTCTGACCTCTAATTCAGACAGGTATGTGCAGCAAAGCTGGGCTTGCTGAAAAAGTTATTTATGGCTACAGACATTTGCTTAAGGTTAAAATGGCTAATGTGATTAGTAATTGTTGTAAGGCAGATCCTCAATTTTTCACATCTGCATCGCAAGGCATCCAATTTACTGGGTTTAATCTTGGTTTAGAGGGAGGGAAAAAACAAATTTAAAGAGAGGTTCAAATTGAATATTTCTTAATTTAAAGATAGTTTTAAAGGTTGGTGCAACAGAATTTCAAACTAAACCATAATCTTATCAGGTTTAAAAGTTAAACCTTAGTGGTGCAATCCAGCCTTGGTGTTAAATGTATGTTTCTGTTTTCAACAAGATTATTTTCAGGTGTAGTAACACCAAGACCTTATGGTAGCTAAATGTGCAAAGCACTTTGGTACTACTCATCTGAGGGATTTCTGATAGATATAAAGTGTTACAAGTAAGCTTAGAGAATCTGAACTCTGTAGTTGGTTAACAGTAGCATGTAAGATGCAACAGTGGTTTTCAGGGCATTATCGGGGGTTTCTGTGGAAAGTGTGTACCTGGAGGGTGATGTGGGAAGTTGTGTTAGAACATGTTAAGACATGACAAACAGGCTGTAATGAATAGTTTGTGCAGGAAACTTTGCTCATTCCCGCTCCCCTACCCTGTGCTCCTTAAGTGAACAGGCCTGCTTACAGGGACTTGCTGTGGGAAGGTGTTACATTTAAATGCCACCTTTTTAAAGGGATTTATTTTTCAATGTCTCGAAGAATGAATGTAAATTAATTCAACTAGTGATGTGCTTATTTGATAGTCGTTGTGTAGCACAAATTGGGGGGGCAGTAGTTCACTCTGTTGGGACTTTGCTTTGGGACTAGAGGGTTGCTGGTCCTCAACCCCCTTGAGCTTGGACTGGTTGCTGGAGAGGTGTCAGTTCCCTCCTGGGCCAGGCTGTGGAGCCCTTGACCAAGACACTGAAACCCTAACTGCTCCTGAGATGTACTGCTCCTGGTGCCTCATAGGGCTTCAGGAGTTCTGTTTGTGCAAGTGTGAACACTTTCTTCGCCCGGGTGAACTTTAGCCAGCTGTCCCTCCTGAGCTGCCTTAGCAGATATAACTTTGATATAACACGGCCCTACTAAGGCAAAATACCTTAACTCTCCAGAGTGTGAAACTGACTTAAAATGATCTTAATGTCCTGACAATTGAGTTATAGGTATAACATTGTCTACAAAAAAAATTAACTCAAATTTGACCTTTGACCCCTTTTCAGAAGTTACTGTATTCTGCATTAGCATTGCACACAAAATGACAATCGGTCATACCAAGGCAAAAGACCTAAGACTTAACTTCTATTTTACAGCACAATATTATGATAACAATGATAACTTTCACTTAAAATTTAAGCAATATTGACTCTGTTGGACTCACTGTGATAAAATGGTTTTACATTTATCAACATCATATGAAAATGATAGATCAGTAAGTTTTTTCTGTATTTCAATTAAATTCAAACTCATACTAGTACCACACAGCAATCACATGATTGATTAACACACTCTTTATTACAGATGTCAGTATTAACAATGAGAGTGTTTTGATGTTTTAATGCATATAAAACATGTCTTCTGTTTGGATATGAGTCACTAATTTAGACTTATTGGCTTGTTTATTTGGATAACCAGTAGCCTAGAACAGTAGAGATATTTCAGAATCATCTCATCGTAGCATCTTAATGTTGAAAGTCAGTCTGCTGAAAATATAGTAGGAATTAATATTTCTGGGGGTATTATACTTGCAGTATTTGCATTATTATCATATATACAGGAATGAACTTTGATGTGTGTAGGTCTTTTTGAAAATTATCAATAAACACTGTACTAATACATCTTCCAGGATAGAATGGAAACGTAGAACCAAATGCAGATGATGATAAAACACAGTTCTCCCACTCAAATTATGTAAGATTTGGTCATTTTATTTGCAATTTAAAGTAAAGGAGTCTGACAGCAAAGTTTAATTGTTGCTATTTATTTCATTAATGTTTTAAGTGCATGTGTGTGTGTTAGGGCTGTCACATTTTATTCGAAATTTGAATATTCGTTCAAAAGTGGAGGGAAAAGTTTGTATTCAATTGTAATGACCTGTTCGAAATCAAAATGTATGGTCTATAAGTGTAACACACCGCTCGAAGTAATTTGCCTTGTAATCCAGCAGAGGGCGCCCTTAATTTAGCTTGACCTATTGCACGCCCTGTTAACTCTTGACCTGTCAACTCAGCTAGTAGTATTATGTTGTTTGCTATGAAAATGGAGGACACTAGCAAGCAAAGCCGTCCTGCGTGGACAATCGTGACACCAAAGCATCTGAGATGTTGTGTATGGAAGTATTTACTGTTCTACACTGTAGATGGAAAAGTAACTAACAAAGCTGTTTGTCGACTTTGTACAAAGCAGCTGTCTTACTCCACAACGACAACAAATCTGTGGACTCACCTGCTAGCTTACAACCACGTAAGCTAACGTTAGCAGAGGAGTACAACCTCGTCTGACGGACTACTACTCGGCACACTCAGCTTCACTGGGGGGGGGAATTTATTTGAATTCATTAAAATAAATTGCGTCATTTCAAATTTGTTCGAACTTGATTTTTTCAAAAAGTGACAGCCCTAGTGTGTGTGTGTGTGTGTGTGTGAGTGTGTATGTGTCTGTGTGTGTGTGTTTAAAGATCAGAGTTGTGTGCGTCTTCAGGAGGGCATGAGGCCTGATTGTTCCCATCCCTATTCTTCATCCTCATAGTCATTTCACACAGTTAATTACCTCCAGAATAAAAGCTCTGGGTAGATGGCATCAGGGGAACAAGATTTTGCAAATCCCCTGAAAACCCCCTTCTTCTTGACCTCCTCAACATCCAGGTCCTCACATCTCAAGGTAGAGGGCATGCAGGCGTTGAACTTCTTTTGCAGGAAGTAAACCTCCATGAACTCCTCTGCCTGATGAGATGTCTTGACCAATATGGAACTTGACCCACATCGCAGTTGGATAATTTTCAGTTTCGACAGTCTGGGCATTTTCTTCAGCTTTGCCATGGAATGGCCATTCACCCAGTCCCTGAAGGCCTTGTTTTCCAAGACTTCCATCTTCTTAGAATTTGAGTTTTTGACAACTGACACAAAATCCTCTAAATCGTACACCACTCCTCCTGGTCTGCGTCTCATCTCTTGTTCAACGCCATGATGCACACTGTCGGCACCCATGAAAGTGTGACCAGGCTCAAAGAATTTTAGGGTTAGATCTTCAGTTGATACTAGATTGGAGTTGACCAAGGACACAAGAGGGGAAAGAAGGCACCAGTTCTTGTTTTGGGCACTGCAGTTGTCAACCCAGTAGATGACATGTTAGCAGTCCCTCTCTTTTTCTAGTGCCACCACATATGCAGATGTGATCTGCTTTGCACTCCGCCCTGCAACTGCTTCCTGCCAGGCAACAGAGATGTTTTTCTCGATGTTGTTTTTTTCTCCCACTGATGCAAATGTCTCGTGGTAAACACAGATATGCCTGGTGTAGAGCGCAGATTTCACACCAGGCATTCTAGGAAGCATTATAACTTTCTGCAGGTCTACACTTCTGACTGATGGACTAACGGGTCAATCACGATCTGCATTGGCATGGCAGTGTAGCCTGGTTTCAGCTCCAGCCTTATGTTTTTTCCACTTGTCAGAGTGCAGACAGTTTTCCTGGGTTTCCTGGGTGTTTTTCCTTTGTGTGCTGGTCCTGCAGCAAACAGCTTTCACACTCCTCCTCTCTGAGTTTGGCAAAACTGATGTTCTTAGACCCTGCCGCTTTTTGATAGGTGTCATGGGGGCACTGGTGGCCTTTCTCCAAGTAGTCAGCTAACATCAGCTTGATGCTGATGTCACTGTGGGGATACCAGCGGCAGGATGTATGTTCCCTCCTGTAGTGGCTGATGGTTGGATTGAAAGACTCGATACGAGCATACAAGGGTGCCAGGTTGAGCTCGTTTTCAGGCCCATGTATCCCTCTCTGGTCAGCAGGTGCGGCTCGGGCTGATGATAATTATTTGCCCATCATAGACAGAACAATGCTATCATTTGCTGGATGATATTCTAGTTCAGAAAGGAAGAAGAGTTTCCATACTTGCTGCGGGTTCCACCTGCATCTTTCAGCCTAGAGATGAAAGACCTGCTTCACCTACTTGGGTTTGCACAGACCTTTGTCCTTGGGACCTGGTTGACACAATGAATTACAAAGGCTCTCTTTTCTTTGTATGTAAGGTCCCAGAAATCCCGCCATATCTTTCATCGGTGGTCGTCTGAAAATTTAGCAGAGCATTGCCGCTGACACTTGATTCCACATAGGGCCCGCAGTGGTGGGGTTCTGGAGGAGGATCAGGGGTTGATGTTGCTGTGGCCTCACAGCTTGGGACAAGCTCCTGGGCAGACAAGGGTTGAGGGGTTGTCTTCTCTGGGGCTGAGGCTGGTGCAGCTGGTGGAAGTTGTGGGTCTGGTGTATTGCCATGGATAAGGCTCAGGCACTGACATGGAGGGCTCAGCAGTCACAGAAATGAGGGCAGACAGTGCATCAAGGGAAGGCCCTGATGCCATCAGTAAGAGTGGAAGGTCTCTCTCTCTAAGGTCTCTCAAATCTCTCTAATCAGTCCGATCCTGATCTGCAGAGATATTTGAGGCACACATACACAGACAGACAGACACAGAGAGACAGTAGCCATTTTTAGACAGAGCACCAAACTAGCACAGAGTTGATGGTAACGACCCACAGTCGTTACCAGCAGCTCTTCAGAGGCGTTTCATTACGATTACCGTAAATGTTAGTAGATTCGCACAATAGAAAACAATGTGCGGCTGACTTGACCAAGCTAACGCGGACCATGGCTGGCTTGACTGCAGTAGGGAGTCACTGCAATAACTGTTCATTGCTAGGACAGGAGCTAAAGTACAGAAACAAAAATTGTCATGTTTGCTCGAAGTTTGCCAGCTGACCACTTTTACAAAATGGTGCAAGCGAGACCCACCGCTGAACAATCATTAGCCTGCTAGCTAGCAGGAGATGCCATCTCTGCTGCTGTTAGTTTAGCATGTGCCTGATTGGCTGTGGGACAAAAGCCCCTCTCCTCTGAGTCGATCTCAGACGATCTCAGATCAGCACCCATCTTTCTCGCTATAAAAGCAAGAAATCTGTCTGTGTGTGCCTCAGATATCTCGTGGGGAAGATTTGCGCACTTGTACTAACCGATTTGTGTTCGTGTTTTAAAAGAACACGTGTTTTCGTGAGAAATTATTTTACATGAACATTTATTGCACAAGTTCACATTCAGATTTGCACATATTCTAATTTTCTCCACAAGTTCATATTGTCTGTTACAGGTGCACAAATATGTTTTGCACCAAATATACTACAACAATTGGAGCAAAAATGTGAGCATGTCAGTTTTTTAATCTGTGACTTGTAAAGTAGGATTTGTGCACCTGTAATTAAGAATTTGTGAATGTGTAAGTGTTGTGTTGTATTTGTGAAGAGAAAAAAAATCTACAAGTACACAACTCAGAGTATGTGACCACACATTTACTGACACACATACACAATCACTGTACACAACTACAAATTCCACTGTTACAGGTGCTCAAACCTTTTGCACTAATAATACCTTCATAGAACTTCACTGTGTGTGTGTGTGTGTGTGTGTGTGTGTGTGTGTGTGTGTGTGTGTGTGTGTGTGTGTATATTAAGTATAATAAATCACCACATTACGGAATAATGTAATGAATGTAATGGGAAAATGGCATAGCAACTTGACGTGGACAAAAAAAATAGAGAACAGTAAAAAAAAGATTAACATTTGGTTGCACTTTACTGCCTTTTTTATGGCTTATTTTGTCATCGACTGCCCTCTCACATTCCTGGATTACTTGATAATATAAAGCCGAGTAAAATGCACGATAACAATTAATGTCGACATTGCACACCAGTGCTTGTGCTCATGCATGACCAACCATACCACGCCAAAGCACACCTCTTCCAACCATGCCAGGGCAGAGAAAATGTACCATGCTTGAGCACGGTACAGAGCACTGACACTAGTCAATCAAACTGGATCAAAATGTAATCTGGTGGCTCTTCTAGACTCTCCAAATCGTATTGGACTGAATTGCCCAAAAAACAAGTCATTTCTTGGGTTGTGAGGCTTTTTTTTCACAATGTTAGCTTTTAGGAAAAAGTCCCCATTCATCACATGACGATGTAATGACATGGCTTGGCCATGACAAAAACTGGCTTCAAGGCCTGGTGCTCTTTGTGGGGGCTTGATCTCCACCATGAGGCCAGCCATCTTCTTTGCAGAGGAAGTTATGATCAAGCCAACTGTGTTAAATAGTCCTCCTCCTCTTCTTTGTTGGTTTTACCAGCAGACTAAAAACCACACCGCCATCCACTATCGGAGTGTATACCATGGCCTGCTGTCTTGAGTGAGTGAGAACTGGCTGAGCAGATCCAAAAATAGAAAATCAATATGTGGCAGCCCATGTTGATAAATAAAAATGAATGTGTGGGAAACACTGGACCCTGAAGCAGCAATGTCATTATATCAGTGTAACCCACAATCCACCTCCTTCTAATGCTTCTCCTGTAACTACACCACAGATAAGCTCTATACATGGGTGTACAGAAATCTCTAAACAAAGAACATTTCACATGGACCAAATTCATTCTGAACTTGTGAAGCAACATGCTGGCCTGAGCATGAAGTTTACTTTTGACGACACATTACTCTGTCCTCACTCAAATCATTAGTTCGAAAATCACCATTTATTATGCAACAGAGTTCCTTTTCCTCAACCACCACTACACAGAGCACTGCTGGTAGAGACCCATATCTACAAAGCGGGATTGAGGAGCAAATGGTTCTGAGCACCATGTGGCTGGCAGAGGCTGAAGTGAAGTGGTTTGCTAATGAGGAGCCTGCAGTGTGGAGATGAGTGTTAATCAGCGATGAACTAGAGCAGAACAGCTGAGGGGATGTGCTTCCCTGCAGGTTGATGAACTGCAAGATTGACTGTCTTTAGTCAAACTGAAACATCAAAGTGAGAAGACACCCAGGGACAGAAAACAATGTAAGGTTGGGGGTTTTTTGCTTTGAAGTCCCAAAACTCAGAGGTGCTTATAAATTAGCAAAACTACAAATTTGACATGACTGCAGTATAAAGATGAAAACAAATGATGGAAAAACTAATGGCCGCAGGATTCAATCAAGTCTGGGAACAAAAGGGATGTCCCCAGTCTCAGTCAGAGTCCTCAAATATTGTGCTGATACTGTGTCCCATCTGGTAGATACAGTGCTCAGCATAAATAGGTACACCCCTTTTGAAAAGTATTATTTTAAACAATATCTCAATGCACACAAAAAGAATTTCCAAAATGTTGACAACACCAAGTTTTATATGACGTCTGTGTAACTTATAACATGAAAGTACGGTTAATAATATAACTTGGAGAACAAAATTTTCAGATTTACTCAAATTGGGGTGATGTAAAAATGACTACACCCCACTCAAAGTCTCTGGAGCAAGGATAAATTTTAGACTACAAATGTCTAATTTAACAATAATCAACCACAGATGAGTCTAATTATTCATTACACAGGTGTCCAGCAGACAGTTGAGTATAAAAGGGTGTAGAAAACCCCTTCCCATTTTATGTTGTTAGCAATTGCACCACATGGAAGAGAAATGTCTCAAGACCTGAAAAAGAAAATAATTTCTTTACACTGCAAAGATGAAGGCTACAAGAAGATCAGCAAAGCTTTACATATCAGTCAGAATACTGTAGCAAAAGTGGTACAAAAACTTAAAAAAGATGGAACTGCAACCATCTCACAGAGACGTCCAGGTCGTCCACGGAAGTTAACACCTCGACAGGAGCGTCTTTTGATGAGAAGGGTCGAAGAAAATCGGCATGCAAGTTCGCTGCAGTTAGCCAAGGACGTAGAAAGCCAAACTGGGGTGACTATTTCCCGTGACACAATACAGCGTACACTACAGAGGAATGGCATGCATGGGTGCCATCCCCAACGGAAGCCTCTCCTAAAGCCCAGGCACAAAAAAGCCCACCGAGAGTTTGCCAGGGCCCATGCTGAACGAACATAATAACATCTAGTCTCGTGCCAGTACTCCAAAACATGAAAACAGGGAATGACAGAACGGAGTGCGTAGAAAACCAATGTGCACACAGTATTCCGCCCCTCCCACACACCGTGCTAATTCGCTAGCACACCGCCAATCAGAGAATCCAGGGGCTCAAACGGCTGACAGCCAACCTCCTCCATGTTGAATCGGAGCAGACAACGTCCACACGGCTCCGAAAGCCTCCAACGCAGCTGAACACACCGAACATATTTGTTCCCGTACTCATCCGAGTCGCCCCAAACGCTTCAGACGTCCAACGGTTGGGCCAGTGTGTTCCTGCCTTAAGGCCACTGATTTCTGAAGAAGAACAGGGTAAAAGTGATTCAGTGGCCAAGTATGTCTGCTGATCTGAACCCAACTGAACACCTATGGGGAATTCTGAAGAGACAAGTTGAGCATCACACTCCAGCCAGCATCCAGTCTCTAAAAGATTTAATTCTTGAAGAATGGAAAAAGACTGATGTAGCAAAATGTTTCCAACTTGTTCATTCCATGCCTAGAAGACTTGGTGTTGTCATTAAAAATCATGGAGGCAATACAAAGTACTAGATTTAATAGATTTGTTGTGGGGTGTACTCATTTTTGCATTGCCCTTGTTTGAGTAAAACTGAAAAATGTGTAGTCTAAGTTAAGTTATTGACCTTACTTTCATGTTATAAGTTTAACAGATGTTACATTAAACTTACCCTTCTGAATTTTGTGCACCTTGTTTTTCTCACACTACCAAATCCAAATACTGATGGTCCTGATTCAAGTAGATAAGCTTAAATTATTGATACATGAATAAGAATTTAACTGCGGGAATATAACTGCTGTCGAACAGTAAACATGTCACTTTATTGGAGTTGGGACTATAGAAACACTAATACCAGCTTTTTGATCTCCCATGAAGATGTATATACTGCAAATCACAGGACATGCAAATAATGCCACCTACACACACAAAGCCTTAGTTCCTACCATCAAGGTCTGCACACTGCATAAATCATTGACTATGAAAATTCCTACATGACCCGAAACAGTATGTTGACAAAAAATTAAAATCTGAACTCCACCTATCAGCTTTTTTTTTTTTTTTTGTTAGAGAATTCAAAGTCTGACTCAGCAGATGGCACATCCTGTTGTCATGTGGCTTAAGTTTCATTATCTGCTTAGTTGTCATCACTTGACTTATGTTTTATTCACAACTGATTATAGGAATAATGTGAAATATATAGTTAAAATCTCACAAAAAGGCTAATAAGTGGGCCTTCAATTAACATAATTTTGTCAAATTATAAAGTTGAATTTTAGCAGTCACTAGGCAGGCAGCTCACATTGAATATAGTGTTTTGGGTTATACTGATCCTCAGTTTCTGACTGTAATCAATCCATCCACCCATCCACCCATATCCATCCATGTCTCTTTTTCCAGGGTAGAGTCACAGTGGCAGCAGGCCCACACATTCAGGCTTGGGCCAGATGAGATATATAGGTGCATCTTAAAAAAATATGTCATGGAAAAGCTCTTTCCTTCTGTAACTTAATATAATGGAAATATTCTAGATTCATTAGCATAAAGTGAAATATTTCAAGGTTTTTGTTTTTTTTTATTCTGATGATTACAGGTTACAGTTCATGAAAATCCAGTGTCTCAAAATGTAAGAATATTATAAAGACCAATCAAAAAAACAATTTATAACACAGAAATGTTCCTCTGAAAAGTGTGTTAATTTATTTACTTGGTCAGGGCTCCCTTTGCACAAATTACTGCATCACTGTAGTGTGGCATGGAGGCGATCAGCCTGTGGCACTGCTGAGGTGTTATGGAAGTCCAGGTTGCTTTGATAGTGGCCTTCAGCTTGTTTGCTTTTTATCTGAATATAGTTTTAACTTCGAGTTGGACCAACCAGCAGCTCGTCAGTCAAAGGGTGTCAGGGAACAATTAAAGGTATAATAAAATGAAATGTCTTCAATTAAATGAAATGTAAAATGTCTGCATTAAAATGTTGAAATAAAAAACAAGATCTCTAATATATGTTGTGTCAGTTGTGTATTTACATTATCCCAGCATCGGAATTGTTTGGACTACAATGATACGGTTAATAAATTATTTCATAAATGCTTTACAAATTCCGCTAGCGTTGTCAACCATAGCCACATGCACACCAGAGCCAATCACGGCAGAGCTCATCTCCATCACACCTTAAGAGACAAGCAGTCCGTTCGGGTCCGTGGAGAACTGGATACACAAGGACAACAAACTGGAATCAGAATCTGTGGATGTTCATGTGTAGCTAGCTGCTAGCACACCCACACGCCCCACCTCTTGACTCGACGGATGCGCCGGCATGTCCAAAACGGGACTTGCGATAAAAAGTATCCGCCACGCTTTTACGCGAACATTGCCATCATGTTTGCTGTGCGTTTGGTGCAGGAAGAAACGGTAAAAACTGGCTTTTGTCACGAAAGTGTCTGCAAGCCCAAGTGTTTGTAAGCAAGAAAACACGTTCCTATTGGTGGAAAAAGGCACCACACCAACCAATCACAAAATTATATGGCAAACCACGTGATATGGTTGCTGAGGAACAGGGGAAGTTGTGGGAGGGATGGAGGCGGAAGAGTGACAGCAGCAGTGATGGTGATAGGCACAGCGATAGTGATTTTTGCGAGTTGAGAGATTTATGACATTTAGCGTGTTTGGATGTATGGTTAGTATGTAATGTAGTGTTTAGTGTAGTGTGTTCAGTGTGTTGTGGAGTCATTTTTTTGTGTTGTGTGTCAAAACAATGAGGAGGCTGCTGAATGTTGAGCAGGCAGTGCAAATCTTCATGCCTGAGCCTGAAGCATTGCCTGTATTTAAATGTAAATAGTCATTTATAACTTTGTCAATTTCAGAAACTGATGCATAAATTTAGCAAACAACAATTTGTATTTGCATTATAAGTGATAAAAATGTTTCGTTAAACATATTTGTGGTTTTCACAGTAAAAAAATATAACTTTTTCCTACTTGGATTTTATGTTTATAATTTTAGGTCCATTGTGTTAATACAGTATGTTAAAAGGAAAAAATAACTGTACAGTCACACATGTCAGGTTGTGCTAAAGATAATGACACCAAACAAGGCAAGGCAAATAGTTTTTAAGGTGAAATATAATGGTAAAATCAAAAGTAGTCTAAAACAGCCAATTATATCCCTGATGTCCCATCTTCAAATACAGCTTCATTTGGACATCCATGAAATGGCTACTTATCCACCCACTTCTCTATGGAATACAAGCTTCCTACAGGCACTCCACTAGTTAAACTAATTCACAAAATTGTAAAGTGGAAAATAAATGTATTTTTTAGATTAACATGTTTATCTTTCTCCAGCATTAGTGTATGGAGAGTATGCGCCTTCATTGAAATACAGAACTTTTTCTTTATGTTTTAAACTTGTTTTTAACAATTAACACCAGATCATATCTCCTTATTGACAATGATGTGTAGGCTACAAATACCATTAAAATGACCATACATTCTGTTCGACCAGTTGTTTTTATAAAGCCCTTGTACTCCATTGTAACTCAAACCCTAACCCCTTTGTCTTCTTACCTTTTCAGATACTCACAGCAATGTTGAGTTGAAGATCTAACAGTGGAGGCAAAGCCAGTCCAAGCAAGTCAGTAAACTTTAATGAATTTAATGAGCTGTGGTAACTTCTTATGACACCTCTGTGTTGGCTAGTTATATTTGTGTGGATTAGAAACTTCATTACCACTTTTATTATTGAAAATAATTGAATTTATATGGCTGAAGTGTCTTAAATAATAGACAACTTGGTTGTTTGTGATTTGTTGCTTTCTGGTGCGTTGAGAGGATTTTGTCATTCTCACTTTCCGCACTTAAAATGAGGCGTCATAAAATATTCACGTAAACAAAAAGACAAACCACTTTTTTCGCGTCGCCATGACTGATACAGTAGTGGTCAAAAGTTTACATACACACAGAATATGTAACATATCGTGGTATTCTTGAGCTCCAATTATTTCTTCAGCTCTCATTGTTCTGTGATGGAATGAGAGGAACTCATACTACTTTGTAAATTCAAAACATTCATGAAGTTTGGTTCCAATGAATTTATTTTAAGTTTTCTGAAATTTATGACCAAATCTGCTGGCTCAAAAATACAGCTACTTGAACATTCACTTTTGGTTGATAATAGAAAGGTGTGTGAATCAAATGTTCTTTGTAGCATGGCCCCCTAAATTCTTCTGAGTGATTATGATTGATAACAGCTTAAGACTTGTTTGGGTCCATTTTAATAGGCTTGTCTGTTACACCTATTAGACTCTGCTACAAACACTATAATGGGAAAGTCTAACTAGCTCAGCACTGATCTGAAAGAGCACATTATTGATTTGAAAAAGTCAGTCAAGTTTGAGGAAAGTCACTTGGAGCCATTTCATAGCAGTTACATGTCCCACGATCAACTGTACTCTGTGTGCCGCTATTCTTTTATTTTCTGTTCCTGCCTCTCATCTTCCTCATCCTCAACAAATCTGTGTGTCTGTCAGACATTTTATTAAGCACATATACTATGAATGTGTAGGCTGAGTGTTTATTCCAGTTTACTACTAGATGTTCTTGGTAGTTTTTAGATGCTGTGTTTGGACAAAATAAAAACAGTCTATTGTAATAGCTCTGCATTAATTGATATCTATGTAAAGCAAATTTCAGTTGGCCTGCTTGTTACTCAAATGTAGTTTTCCACGTATTGATGGTTTGGGGTTATTTTGGTGCGTATTGCCTAGAGACATAGTTATCCATTGTTTGACTAATGCACCAGCAACTCAGACTTTGGGTTGGGTTCTCGGCCAACAAAAGTTGATAACATACTTCAATAGACAGTTGAATTCAAAACAGAAAAAAAGGAAGAAAAACAGCAGGATATCTGGTTGGCAGAATTAAGAAAATAAAATAGCAGAGTGAACTCCAGGTGAACTGCATGGTAGCTACAGTTGTGGTCCACTCTGACTCAAGGATGAACTCATTCAATTTTGGGTGTCAAAGGTCACAGCAGCCTTCTGCCTCATAAACTGATTTTTATCAAATTTGGCACAAACCCACACCAAGCCTCAAGAATTAACTCATTAGATTTTGGTGGCTCAATTTCAAAGGTCACTGCAACATTTCATGAATGCAACATCTTAAAATGCTTTAAGGGAATTTCTTCAAATTTGGTACATAGGTCTACTTGGAACCAAGGATACACTAATTGAATTTTGAAGGTCCAGGTCAGTGTGACATTTTGTACGGTGAAAGCAGTCTATCAAGAACGCCTTGAGAGAGTTTCTTCAGACTTGGCATAAATCAATCAGTCAATCAATACTTTTATTTGTCCCCAGTTGGGCAATTTGTTTCACAGCAATGGGAGCACACAAAATACAAAAAGCAACAAATACACACATAAACATAACGTAATAAATCACATTATGGACAAACCTAATAATGTATATAAAATACTGAATCAACTCTGTTAAAGAAAATTACCAAAGAAAAGGATATTCCATCTTACTGGGTAAACTACCTTTTCCTCCTGGCGTTTAAAAGAGACACGGCACAGAAGGAACAAAGGAGTGTTTGTACCTGTTCGTTTTAGCAAGTGGAAGTCTGAGCAGTGAAGAAAAATTGTGAGAAAAATATTCCAAGAATGCATTGAGGGATTTTTGTTAAATTTAGCACAAACCTACACTTGGATTTTGGTTGGTCAAATGTCACAGCAGCTTTACATATGGTGAGGTACCATATTGTAGATTCTTTGGAGCTTAGATCTGACCAACTCAGCGGGTCAGAACATACATAATGAGTTATGTATACATTATCTCAATTTATGGTGGTGTTTCATATTGCACTTCAGCTGATTAAGGACACCAGTAAGGATGTCACGATTTCGATTTTAAATCAAAATCAACCAAAATTAGGTCACAATTTCAAACTTAAAAAATTAAAAAATGGAATCGTCAAGTGGAAAAAAACGTGTTGAAGTGCTGTGAGTCAACCTCCTCTAACTTAGCTACTAGCTATGCCAGTAGCTATTAGCTACAGCCAGTCAAACGACAGCACCACTCTTACAACAATGGCAACTGCAGATGCAGGAGACTCATCAACAGCACTTGAACCCCCTCCTCTTTCACTGAAGTCACCCGTGTGGAAGAATTTTGGATTTCCAGTGAGCTATGTTGACAACGTTCGTGTTGTCGACAAATAAGCCACAGTTTGCAAGCTCTGCAGAAACTAGATGGCAGGTTCAAGTTTCCAGTTGACTGAAGATTAAAGTTATCATTACATTATGCTGTAAATAAATGTTTGACAATGTACTGTGGTACATTGCGAACAAAGGTCAGATATTATATTGCATAAAAGTTGTCTAAAAATGGCATAGCAACTCAACAAGAATTGAATCGAACAGCGACCTCAGAATCGAAAATGTAATCGAATCGAGGATTTGGAGAATCGTGACATCCCTAGACACCAGTGAAAGGTCCTTGGCCACTTTTCATCTCAATTAGGCACTTTTAGTAGCTATCCACAAGCTTATGGCAGGCCTCTGGCTGAATTTTTGTCCAGAATTTTTAACAGAATCAGTGAAGGTCAGCTAAATTTGAGGGCTTCCTTGCATGAACTTGTTTCTTCAGCAGTCCAAATGTTCTCAACAGGGTTCAAGTCAGGACTTTGTGAAGTCACCTCCAAATGTATTGCTGCTCATTGTGGTCAAACAACATTTTTGCTTCATCTGACCACAGATTTTTCCTCCAGAAGGTTTTTCTTTGTCCCTGTGATCAGCAGCAAACATTAGTGGAGCTTTAAGCTGCCCTGTCTGGACCCTGTCAGCTTCTTTCTAACACTGCAGCCTCTCAGCTCATGTTGATGTAAAACACACTCGACTGTGATCATCCTGACCAGTTTTCTCTCAGCAGCAGGTGTTTTCTAACTGTACCATGCACTTTGTAATTGCAGTTGTACATTTAATCTTGGGATCTGTATCTGCTTTGAAATGGCTTCAAGTGACTTTCCTGACTTGTTCAAATCAATAATGTGCTCTTTCAGATCAATGCTGAGCTCCTTAGACTTTCCCATTGTAGTGTTTGTGGCTGAGTCTAATGTGTATTGAACACATCCTATTAAAATGGGCACAGAAAAGTCACCAGCTGTTATCAGTCAGAATCACTCAGGGGAACTTAAAAGGTCATGCTACAAAGACCATTTGACTTGCATAACGTCATCACCAAAATTGGTTTATTATTGACCATGCAGATTTGGTCACATTTACAGAGACCTATAATAAATTCTAGGGGTGGAACGGTTCACAAAATCCACGGTTTGGTTCATATCACAGTTTTGTGGTCACGGTTTTCAGTTCAGTTTGGTATACGCTGATCGTTAGGAAAATCAATTAAGTCTTGTACTGTCAGGTTAAAACTTAAAGAATGAGGCAGTCTGACATTTGATACATCATTGTGACAGTCGGGTTAAAAGTAGGTAGATTCTGGCACTGCAAGAGTTCCAATATGCTTTTCATTTATTTGGCAAAGAAAGGTATCATTAACAAATGGTAAGAACAAATAGTTATTCACTGTCACTAATGTAATGTAATGGGCAGTCACAGTCAGGAAACTTTCAGTAGCCCTGGAGGTCCATCTGTCACTAGTAAGCACTACATAGGCTGTGTCAGAAAGCTCTTTAACAACTCCTCGTCAGGTCTCCTCATAAAGGGCAGGAATTACTGTGTTGCTGAGGGGTTTGCGGGAGGGGTTTTTATTTTATATCGTGGCTCGAGTGTTTTAATCATATAAACAAATCCTGCACCCTCCTCCACGGCAAAAGGCTGCATATCTCACCCCACTCACCCCATTCCTTTCGTTATACATGTTGCCCCGTCTGACTCGTCACTGTAAGGCTGTTTAAAAGCTGCGTGGAGCAGAAGTTGTCCTGTCTACTCTCTCTCTTTCCAACTTGCGCTGCCAGTTGTCTCACCAGGGTGATTCTCCAAAGATGAGCTGACATGTTAGTCGTGTTACTGTGCTTGCACACTGTCGCTATTTTGTCAACAACTTTCATACCGCTGTCATCGTAGGTCACTCTAAATGCAAAGTGGTCCCATACAACAGACCTATACAGTGCTGCTGGCACATCGTCTAGCTCTGACTCTTTTCCACTCCCCACGCCCACAAACGTCTCCACAGCTGACCCAAAGATACTCTTTTGCTATCTGCTACACTGCTTCGCGTTTTCTTGTTTACAGGTGGTTAGCATTCAGCTCTGTACTGCCACCTGCTGCTCTGCTGCTGGAGTGTACACGCTTCGCCTCGTTAGTAAATGAGAAAAAGAAGTTGCGCGTGCCTATGAACCGAACGGTACATACGCGCCCCGAACCGTGAAAAGCGTACCGAACGGGATGGATTTTTTTGATGAACCGTTCCACCCATAATAAATTCAAATTTGAACCAAACTTGACAGATTTTTAGAAGTAGTATGTGTTACACTCATTCCATCACAGAAAAATGAGCGCTGTAGAAATCATTGGAACTCAAGAATGCCACGATATACATGTTCTTTACAAGTCTATGTAAACTTTTTGACTGCAACTGTATGTCCTGTATGTATGTGTGCTCAGATGACCAGGGTGATGGTAATGTACATCATTTAAAGTAAAGCGTGTTAGTAAAGTTTTCAAATCATTAATAGAGCTCAGTAATAGCATGTCATTATTGGTATCAATTATGTCCCTTGGCTGCACTGTGTTGCTCACATGCTATCCCTTTTATTTAGCAGGGCCAAGTAGGGCTTTAGTGTTAGACTTAATCCCTTTTCACACAGAGATTCTGCATTATTGCCACAACTTGTCTTTATGGCGCCTTTCTTTATTCACACTGAACTAAGCCGCACCAGTGTAAAGCCTCTCCATTGTGTCATTTAATACAACACACTGCCGTTGCGGAAGCAAAAGTGGACTGACAGTTCGCATCGGAGGGAGGACTGATACTCGTGGTGATTCTTTTACAATTGAAATTTCCAGAAACAGTAACAACAATAGTGGCAGGTGACAAGTATTTTGCTCTGGGTCACGTCACATAATCACCGCCATTCAGCTGCAGGAGCCGCCAGGCTCTGCTTCCCGGGGTACAGACACTGTTTTTCGGATAGAAATGTGACAAAGAGCTGTATGGACCGACAGCATGACAAACACTTTCCAGTGTGAGGTGGGTGAGGTATTTCTTTCTTCATAAGACATGAAGACAGGATGGATGAAGGATCTGTTTAGGCTTTCCATTCACACAGACACCAGCTTACCTCTGCTGCGGCTCTGTTACTTCCTCCGGTGGCAGATCAGAGGTGGAACGAGCTTTTCCCACCTCGCCACCTCTAACTTTCACACAGACAGCAAAGCAGGGTATTGGTGCATGATTCCCATCTTGAAAGCGCACTGTGAATGGTGCTTTAGAAACCAGCATGCATAATTGTACCTCTATTGTCATGATTGGCTTGTGAGTCATGGTCATCCCTTTGGAATAAATGTTATTTTATGTTTGAACAAGTATGGAAAGTTATAGCCTAGCGTAGGCGGCACCCTGTAGCCCTGCAGATTTGGGTATGGATTTGAAATTGATCATGAGGTAATGTCAGAGCTGTGCCACTTAATACACTTATGTTCAGATGTTTGACAGCTATTCTAACATGAATAAAAAAAATATAGTCCAGGCACCAAATATATTATTTACACTTGAAATAGTTTTGGCACTGATGGAAGCATATTCAAATTATTAGCACTTCGGTTGAGTGAGTATCCCCATTACGGTTGTTCTATTCTGTGCACCACTGTGCTCTCAGAGGCGCTGATCCCACTGCTGGGGTTGAAGGAAACCATGGCCAAATAAATACCGTAGATTAAACGAAAAAAATAAATGAATTGTTCCAAATGGTGGTATTTATTGTTGAATGGCAATGAAAATAGTTTGAGCATTTGGACAATTTTAAACTTGGAACCTGGACTCTGCCTCCCTTTTTCTATTCCTCACACATCAAAGAACAACCCATTCCTCCCATTGAAGGTGAACAGATACAAAATAGTACAGAGTCCATCGACTAAGTAATGTTTTAGCCTGAGCTGCACTGTCAAGAAAAAGAGTCCACAATTTCTAGAATTGACGCGCTCTGAGCACCTGGCCAGCTGAGCTGAAAGGGTGTTCACTGGATGGTCACTCGGTGGATCCCGCAGATTATGGTTCGACCTGCTCATCACTGCTGCACTCTCACATTGTTTTCTTGCTCACTGTTCACACACCTTTTCCTGTTCTAATCTTTTCTAAGTTGGGATGGGAGTATATATGATTTTAATGTGGCTCATGATTAAAACGTGGAATAAGTTGATTGTTAGCTTGATGACGGAGAGACCTTCATTGGTTTACATTTTATCACATGATTTTGAATTGCTGCTAGAGGGAACATGCATCCCCCAGGTTATCAACATAAGTTTCACAAAATCACATTGTACCTTTCACAACAGGCATTCCTTGTTGTGTATTCTCAAAGCTTGTTTTTAGCGATGTTCTTGTGTTACTCTTCCAAGCATTACTCCTGGTAGCAGGCATTTCAATTTCAGATGATGAATTAATCATGAAGGCTCTGATTTTTTTTTTTTTTAATTAAACATTCCCAACTTAAATTCAATACCTAACTATGATTAGATGCAAGACCTCCCTTGCTATGTCTTGTAACTTTATTGTTACACAAGAAATCTGTGTGTTTCATCTGACCACTTACATGACATTTACTGCTAACAATTAAATGTGTTAGAGAAATGTGTTATTAAATAGTTTCTCTAACCTCCTCTTTATCCGAAAACACTGACTTCATAAGTGTCCAGCTGGCATTTGTGTGTGTCTCACTTCCAACCAATTAAGTTTTATCCATCACCTTTAGCAAACATTAGCTATTCAATCTTGTGTCTGTTCAAATACAATCAGGCACACAAATAATGAGCTTTAAGACCACCACAGAACGTGAATTGGAGCCCAAACAGTGTGGGCCCTCTGCTAACTGTGGTATTGTCTACTTCGTGTTTGTGTGATTCCTCACAGTATTCACAGCCTCCAGTTGCTGTGGGAAGCCCCTTTAATTAGCACTGTGAGCCAAAAGAATCAAGGCATGCATGTGCACTAGGGGTGGAACGGTTCTCAAAAACCACAGTTCAGTTCATATCACGGATTTGTGGTCACGTTTTTCGGTTTGGTATACGCTGATCGTTAAAAAAATCAATAAAGTCTTGTATTGTCAGGTTAAAACTTAAAGAATGAGGCAGTCTGACATTTGATACATCATTGTGACAGTTGGGTTAAAAGTAGGTAGATTCTGGCACTGCAAGAGAGGTGATGTAGGTCACTCTAAATGCAAAGTGGTCCCATACAGCAGACCTATACAGTGCTGCTGGCACATCGTCTCGCTCCAACTCTTTTCCACTCGCCATGCCCACAAACATCTCCGAACCGAACGTTACACACGCGCCCCGAACCGTGACAAGAGTACTGAATGGGACGGATTTTTTTGATGAACCGTTCCACCCCTAATGTGCACACATCTACATGCATGCTTACTATACTCATACAAAGGCAGGGCATTCTTCGTCTCTCATTCATACAAGTCTGGCACTGGTTGTTGAAGGACCACACATAATTATATGGGGTATTTTGTCATGGTCATTGGGAAGGCAACTCTGTTTTAAGCGTTAATAAACTAATAAATTGTATTTGCATTATGAATGTGTGGTTACTTTCTCACAAACTCTAGTTAACTATCCCAAGTGTATTCATAAATACATTGGCTTTAGACTTCTGAGTCATTTTTAGCATCTGTATGGATGTTTTTACTTGACCATTAGTTACAATGTGGTCAGTACTGTGGACAGACTGTCTATGTATATTTCAATATTGGATTTACAGAGTTGCAGTACTTTTCAGGTAAGAATTATTGTGACCACTGATCTATCCAGCACCTGATTAATCAAAAAGATCTTTCTCTGTACTGCGTCAGACACGGGTGCCATTCGGGTGGGACACCTGGAGAGCGTGGGTCAGGTTTAGCGACACATCTACAAAAATATGCATGCATTTCAAAATGATAAACCCTCCCAGAACTCCAATTCCCCAAGCTGGCTTACTTTCATTTTTAAAAATTGCGCCATCTAATTTTCCTTCGGGTGCATGTCGGGCATCAGTAACAATTTATAGCGAGTCGGCTTGGGTGCGGGATTTAATTTGTGCTACTGTCGGAAAACGGGTCGGCTCCTCTAGCTAATTATCAAGCTAAATATCCAACATAGTTAATGTCAAGGACTGCGGTAGAATACAATGGTAAAATATTTACTTTCTCTAACACTGAATTTATTTATGCCAACAGTTTTACATGAAATTGGATTTTTTGTGAATATACAATAACAAACTAGATGTTTCTGATACTTTTCAACTCACCGTAACAGTCAGTCATAGGCGACATTTTTGTCAATTTTGAACCAATTCGTGGCTGCTTCGGAGCGGCATGGACCTACCATCTGTCACCGTGTGTGTGCATGAGTGGAGGAGCCTCTGAGGGCGTGAAGCACACTGCTCCAGGTTCAAAAACAGCTTCATTTTTTTTTTCACTAGTACAGCCCTGAATTAGCAGTACTGAAGTCACATTATTTTTTTCACATTGTATAATTAGACTATGGCACAGCAAATTAGACTATGGAGGGCCGCCACAGTCTCATCAATGTATGGGAAACACTGGTGTTCAGTGTGATGAGTAAACAGATCCTTCACTCATCAAAAAGAGAAATGTCCCACAAAGCTACGTTACAGGACCAAACAGTAACATACTGACTGGTAATGTCTCTGGCAACTTATATGAGGAAAAAAAATACCAGTTATACGTGGAGAAGTGTCCGTCATCCTGTCTGTCCTACCAACTCTAAGTGACATTTCTGCCAGAAAAACTGTGTCTGTCCCCAGCAAGAATCTTTTACTCACCAAGTTTTTGTCTCCTTCCACTATTGTGTTGTTGTAGTTACTGTCTTGAAAAAACAAGGCAAAGGTCAGCCCTCCTGACCACGCCAAAAACATATCTTTGTCACTTTCAAGGGTGTTTGGTGGGTCAGGATCTCAATCACAACACATTATAACAGCATCCATATGATTAAAATAGTCAGCAGGTACGTGTTTAGATGTTTTGATAATGCACTACTTCCCTGATAGTGAGTATTTCACTTATTTTTCTTCTCACATTTACCTGTCTTTATTTTCTAGCTGTCTTTTTCTGGGATGTCCAGGCTTGGTGGCCTGAGGGGGTCCAGCCCCGAAGCACAGGCCACCAGCACAGACACAGTACACAAGCATCTACAGATGGACACATCCACCTCTAAAGAACCCTGCACAGCTGTTTGAAAGAGAGAACTGATCAAGCAGCGAGCAGGCTTGACTTGGGACCTGATACTATGGACCCAACTAGTCCTCAGAGAGATCATCTTCATCGGCGCCTCCGTCTTTATCTGATATAGGACATTCTATTTCACATTCCATCCATCAAATAATCATCTGTCCTTCCCACTGTTCATTCAGTTGTTTGAGATTGTTTGGTGTGCTGCAGAGCAAGAAGTGGAAGGCAGGTAATGGATGATGCGGGCCATGGTGACCTAGTGTAAATGGCTATTCCTCAGCACAGCTCAGTGCCAGTATTTACTGCTCGATCTTCCACCTCCATTCCCTCCTCCTCTCACTCCTCTTTCACCTCTCTCACCTCCATCCCCGTTCACTGCGGCTGGTTACTACCTATTCCTGCCTCTCCCCTCCAAAACCATGGTAGGTGCTGGTCTTGGTGTGTGGAAGCTAATGAGAGGTGTGCGCCAGCTGGAGCTTCACCGCCTCATCCTGGCACTTATCATCTTCTGCTTGCTATCTATGGCCTTCCTGGCTTACTATGTCTCCAACAGCCCGAAAATCAAGGAGGCCCCCCCTTTACCCTTCAGTGACTGTGGTGGAGGAGGGGGGATGTCACCTGGAGCGAGTACTGGAGCTGCCGGAGCAGGTCCAGGTGTCCAGAGGGCACCACTCTTCCTTCCGTCACGCCAGGGCCGACTTCGCCAAGTGAAGGCGGTGGACAACTCCAGGACACAGCCTGTAGTTTTGGTGTTTGTGGAGAGTATATACTCCCAGCTGGGCCAGGAGATTGTAGCCATATTAGAGTCTAGCCGCTTCCACTACCGGACAGAGATTGCTCCTGGTAAAGGTGACATGCCCACATTGACAGAGCATAACCGTGGACGCTACACACTGATCATCTATGAAAATGTGTTGAAATATGTCAATCTGGATGCTTGGAACCGTGACTTGCTAGACAAGTACTGTGCTGAGTATGGAGTGGGTGTCATTGGCTTCTTCAAAGCTAATGAAAACTCTCTTCTCAGTGCACAGCTCAAAGGTTTCCCCCTTTTTCTGCACTCACATCTTGGACTCAGGGATTACCGCATAAACCCCAATGCTCCTCTACTTTACATCACCAAGCCCAACCAGGTTGAGCAAGGCTCTTTACCGGGGGATGACTGGACCGTTTTCCAGTCCAACCACTCTACCTATGAACCAGTGCTTCTGGCCAGCACCAAGTCCTCTGAGGTACTGGCACATTTTGGACCCAGCCCCCTGAGGGCCCTCCACGCCACAGTGGTCCAGGACTTGGGGCTCCACGATGGCATTCAACGCGTTCTATTTGGGAATAATCTCAACTATTGGCTTCACAAGCTAGTGTTTGTAGATGCCATTGCCTACCTGACAGGAAAGAGACTGTGTTTGTCCTTGGACCGCCACATCCTGGTTGACGTGGATGATATTTTTGTTGGCAAAGAGGGAACCCGTATGAAGGTTTCAGATGTAGAGGTGAGTGAGCTTTATCATCTATAGTAACACAAGAGACCATGTATGATCAGACATTAACTTTACTTGCCTCCCATATTGCCCACTAGTTTTTAATGTTCATAGGCCACACACTGTGTGTTAGTGAGAGAAAAAGAGAATACTATGGTTGTGTTGAAAATCACTTACTACTAACATTATAGTTGATATACTGAGTTTATCATTTTGTGGCATTGCCTAAATGAGTTGTGGGAAATATTATACCCGAATGCATTGTGAAAAGTTGTCTTAGAGCTGCTGGTCACTATAACCAAGGATTATATACCTTATGCATAGAATTCGGAAAAAAAATGACCTGAGTGGAGTGAAAAGTGTTTTTTCATTTGACCAATGAGCCCAAATGTAGTCCTCTCTATAGGACTACTTAAAATGTAAGAGCTGTTGCAGGTTTAATACTCTACTTTAATATTAATGATAACTGTAGGCAGTGTTGAAAAAACTACAAGGTACTGTTTGAATTTTTTTTCCAGAAATCAAGACTGCTATTCCCATGAGCATCACTGCCTCGTGCTGTAAAGAAAATAAACAATAAGATAATGTTTCATCAAGTCAGTGTGTTAACTTTGGGTGTATTTTTCCTCCTTTAACAGGCATTGCTCAACACTCAAAACAAGCTGAGAGCTCTGGTTCCTAATTTCACCTTCAACTTGGGATTTTCTGGAAAGTTCTATCATACAGGTATGGAATATCTGACAGCATAGCACAGCTTTCTATTTAAAACATTCTCTCATTGAACAGCTTTTGAACTTTGCCTTTGTTTTTGTAGACAGCAATGTTTAAATATACATCACTATTGGCATCATTCAGGACTAGTATGTCTTAACCTTTGCAAAATATTTCATGGGAATATGTAACGTTGTGATTGTAAGAATCAGTGATTTTTTTTTAAATAATATATTTTACATTCATCCACAGAAATGTTTTAGTACTAGGGGTGGAACGGTTCACAAAGTCCATGGTTCGGTTCATATCATGGTTTTGTGGTCACGGTGTTCGGTTTGGTATACGCTGATCATTAAAAAAATCAATTAAGTCTTGTATTGTCAAGTTAAAACTTAAAGAATGAGGCAGTCTGACATGTGATACATCATTGTGACAGTCGGGTTACAAGTAGGCAGATTCTGGCACTGCAAGAGAGGTGATATTGCTAGTTCCAACATGCTTTTCATTTATTTGGCAAAGAAAGTTATCTTCAACAAATGCTAAGAACAAATAGTTATTCACTGTCACTAATGTAATGTAATGGGCAGTCACAGTCAGGAAACTTTCAGTAGCCCTGGAGGTCCATCTGTCACTAGTAAGCACTACATAGGCTGTGTCAGAAAGCTCTTTAACAACTCCTCGTCGGGTCTCTTCATAAAGTGCAGGAATTACCGTGTTGCTGAGGTGTTTGCGGGAGGGGGTTTTATTTCATATCGTGGCTCGAGTGTTTTAATCATATAAACAAATCCTGCACCCTCCACCACGGCAAAAGGCTGCATATCTCACCCCACTCACCCCATTCCTTTCGTTATACTTGTTGCCCCGTCTGACTCGTCACTGTAAGGCTGTTTAAAAGCTGCGTGGAGCAGAAGTTGTCCTGTCTACTCTCTCTCTTTCCAACTTGCGCTGCCAGTTGTCTCACCAGGATGATTCTTCACAGATGAGCTGACATGTTAGTTGTGTTACTGTCGGCATAAACAACACGTGTGGCACAATGCCTGCACACTGTCGCACATTTGTCAACAACTTTCATTCCGCCGTCATCGTAGGTCACTCTAAATGCAAAGTGGTCCCATACAGCAGACCTATACAGTGCTGCTGGCGACTCTTTTCCACTCGCCACGCCCACAAACGTCTCCACAGCTGACCCAGATATACTCTATTACTATCTGCTCCACCGCTTCGCGTCCTCTTGTTTACAGGTGGTTAGCATCCAGCTCTGTACCGCCACCTGCTGCTCTGGAGTGTACATGCCTCGCCTTGTTACTAAATGAGAAAAAGAGGTTGCATGTGCCTATGAACCGAACGGTACACACGCGCCCCGAACCGTGACAAGCGTACCGAACGGGACGGATTTTTTTGATGAACCGTTCCACCCCTATTTAGTACAGTTTTACTCTTCGTGTAACAAGAGAAAGAACAAATCAAGGTCATTATGTTATTGTGACCAATTCCAATTCAGCTCTGTCATCTCAGGGTATCGTATCTGCTAATACTGAGTACCAATCTGACAGCAGTACTATTGTCTTTCACAGACCCAATACCTTATGGCTCACAAAGAGACAGTGTTTAATGTAGATATGGCCACAAGAGTTTTGCCTATACTTTGTGTGCGTGCATGCGTTCGTTTGCAGGGACTGATGAGGAGGATCGGGGAGACGACATGCTGCTGCAACACAGAATGGATTTCTGGTGGTTTCCTCACATGTGGAGCCACATGCAGCCTCACCTCTTTCACAACGTCAGCGTCTTGGCTGAACAAATGAGGCTGAACAAGATCTTTGCTCAGGTTAGCACCGCTAGCACACATCAGACATGACCAGCACCACTGAGTGTAGTTACACGACCTTCTTAAAGCTACGTGGAGATTGGAAGGCATATGTGGCTATATGATCAACAGAGGAGCTTGTAGGAAAAATCCTCATACTACAAGCTCCTCTGTTGTGTGGTGGCTAAGAGGAGTGTCTGCTTAATAGAGTAGTCTGATATTTTCTCTTTTTTGTTTTTTTTCTTGTTCAATTGACCTCTTACAGTCATTTGTGTTAACCGCCTTGGAAGTGAAAGTCTTAAGAATTGTTGGTCATTTATACGAGCACTAACCACCTCCATGGGGGTTGAGAATCAGTTTTCTTACCCGTTTACTCTTTCTCTCCTGACCTCCGCTTTTGCCATCATCCTGTCTTCTCTCAACCCTTTGCCCTCTCCAGGAGCATGGCATCCCCACAGATATGGGCTATGCAGTGGCTCCACACCACTCTGGGGTTTATCCAGTTCACAGTCAGCTGTATGAGGCCTGGAAGTCTGTGTGGGGCATCAAGGTGACCAGCACTGAGGAATACCCTCATCTGAGGCCAGCTCGTTACCGCCGTGGTTTCATCCACAATGGGATCCAGGTCCGTCCACAGCCCTTGGTCAATACTTGCATTGCAATAATGTTCTCATCAGCAAATGCCTTCAACGCTGAAGCACTTTTGGAAAAAAAAAAACATAAGGGAAAATGTGGAAGTGAGAATGAAACATTGCAGCTCTGCAGCTTAGATGTCCTATTCTACACAGCTGTGTGGTGACAGCTGAGTAGAAAATAGCTCTGTGAAAATGTTGCACAGCAGTGTTTGTGGCTTAAGCTGAATACACAATAACCTAATATGCTGTATATTACACACACATCAGATTCACAATATAAATAAAAATGGAACTTAGGTTAACAGAGAAACCTGCACATTCACATGTACAGGAACATGGTGTACAGGTGCAGCAGTATAGTTTAGTCCAAACTTATTAGGCAAGGTTCAGTCCTTTTGCTGAAGGAAAAATCTGTCTTTCAGGCAAAATCTTTTGTTGGAAATGAAACAATAGGTATTTTGATGATACACAATGAGTATCCAGGTGTATGTTTTATTAGCTATTATGCTATCCATGATAATGGAGGAGTTATCAAGGTAATAATGGTTTGGTTATATTGAAATTATTAAAATAGCATTGCAGCAGTGACTAATGGCAATCAGGACAAACAACAAACAAGAGCCATAATGTTTACTACAGTGGAATTACTATGTGCATGGAAAGGAAACCTTTCAATGACTGAAAACAGCCTCTGATCATTAAGCCTATGAAGGTGCATCTCACTATATGAATACTGAGCCCTCTATATAGCAGGTAAAACACTGCAACATTGAGTTTAGATCAACGGTCTATCTTATTACTGCAAATGCTTTCTACAGCTCAGAGATGCACCAGCAAAGCACCTGATCACACCTCAGTTTGAGACTGTACGTCTAAAAGTAGCAAAAACATCTGATATTAATCAGATTGATAGTCCATATATCCAGTCCAATTAGAAGGCTGAGATCTGCGCACCACATAAGACACACAGAGACAGCACTGCTTTCTTCTTCAGTTAAATAGAGCATTTTGCTCATATATAGTCAAACTGAGTTGTTGTCATCATCTTTATTGATTATTGATTGCTTTCACAGGCAAACTCCATGTAGGAAAATAGGAGGGGGGCCCTTTAGGAAACAGTACTAAATAACCAACAAACTATCAAAAACAGATCAGGCTTTATAGCTGTACCTATTGATCAGAAAAATGCTCAGCTCATCCAAAATTGTGATCCTGCAGATCAGCCCAGGTTAAATTAAAACAATGTTGGCAACAGTTAAAATGTGACCAGTGTGGAACAGTTTGTAAAAATGTGCGCAAAGATGGACAACAAAGAACTCAGTCATACAAATATATACCAGACAACTCATCATCACCTTGTGTGTTTTAGGTGTTGCCGAGGCAGACCTGTGGGCTGTTCACCCATACGATCTTCTACAATGAATACCCAGGAGGTTCAAAGGAGCTGGACAAGAGCATCAGAGGAGGAGAACTCTTTCTCACTGTCCTCCTAAACCCTGTATGGAAACCACTCCCCATACACACACACCAGAGTCTGTAGTCTTAAGACTTGGACTCACAAAAATGAGCACTTTTGACTTGACTTGGAACCATCTGCCATGAAACTTGAATGCAGGGATTACATTTCCGTCAATTTGAATCTATAGAGGCCATATATTCAGTTAGATAATGGTCTGGCCATCCAGATCATCAGGTATCTTCCTTGGAGGCTGCTTGCCAGTTGGGGCTGAAGCATGTGTGTTGTGTGGCTTACTGGCCCAGGTGAGTGGGCTGCCTGCAATTGAGTAATGCCAGCGAAAAGAAGTACTTTTGCATTCATCCATTTCGAAAGGGGAGACTGTATTGCATTTTTGTTAAATTGATACATTTAAAACATTTGAATTATTAGTGCAATGAAGCAATATGGACAATAAGATGAGAAATGATGGTCTATTTTCTAGGAACACCCTAAACCTGCAAGCTGCAAAGCAAAACCACCATCTGATCTGTTGGCCGCTGAGCAGTGCTACTGGAGGGGATGGGGTTAACTGACCATCCTCCAGTCACAAGCTCGCTTTGCTAACACTTAGGCCACCCCTGCACAAATTGTAGATGGGGCCAGTAAAAAGATTTCAGTCAGAAGAGTTTCTGACCCTTGAAATCAAGTTTAGGCAGCCATAGAACTGTTTGTTATTCTGGCAAAAGCTGCTAGTTAAACTCGACTTCCAGTTCTATCTATTGTTTTCACTTTTAAAGCTGTTTCAAGTCTGACCCCTCAGGCTGAAATATTGGACACACACAGATACTTGTATTCATAACTTGCAACTGAATGTTAAATGCTTTGCTTCTGTGTAAGTATTTTCCATAATTTTGGACAAATGTTATAGTAATTTTCATCCTAAGCATTGATGGACCAGAAGCTGCTTTATGACTTGCAAGTCTCCAAGACTTTAGACTTGACTGAAGACTTAAAAACAGCTCTTGTGTACACACATACACTCAGCACACATACAATTACATTTACAAGATACAGCATTTTTACTTGTGGTATGCACTCATCTTTTGACTTGTTAGTTTTTAATGGTAATAATACTGTTATTTAATTAATGATGATAATAATAGAAAAAATAAGATTACTGCTAATACTGCATCTTTAAATGTCACTGTAGTTTTCTATTTTTTGTGTGACTTACTTTATGATAATTATTCTGCTAAAATTATATATTTGTAATACCAAGATTCTTAATCATTTTCACACTTAAAAGCAGTTGGTCATTATCTAGCTAATTTGTCTCAGCCTGCTGTTTTGAGCTGAGGGGATTGCTGCTCTGACAATAGCTCCAGGTAAATATTAAACTAATTAAGCACATTGTGCTCTCAATCCAGATCAGTATCTTCATGACCCACCTGTCCAACTATGGCAATGATCGGCTGGGTCTGTACACGTTTGAGTCCTTGGTGAAGTTTGTCCAGTGTTGGACAAACCTCAATCTGCAGACGTTGCCCCCGGTCCAGCTCGCTGAGAAGTACTTTCAGATCTTCCCTGAGGAGAGAGACCCACTCTGGCAGGTCAGTATATTCATGTTGTTTTTGGAAATCATAATTTCATCACTGTACATCTAATTTATTTATTTGTTGAGAAAAATGCATTTTGTCTCCAACAAACTTTTATTCAAAGGGTTTAAAAAGCCTTTATTCATGCCAACAGTTCAGATTAAAGGGGACATGTGACTATTTGAGTAACAGATTTTGCTAATACTGATAAGCAAAGCGATCTTGTGCACAGCATAAACAAATGTAGTAGGAACATTGGAACTGAAGCATGGTTTTGTATGTATTTTGTTTCTTAATGTGATAAAAGTGCAATGAGCCAGATGTATTGTTTTATTTTTATTTGATTCCAGAACCCTTGTCATGACAAGAGACACAAAGATATCTGGTCTAAAGAAAAGACTTGTGACAGACTCCCCAAGTTCCTTGTCATTGGACCACAGAAAACAGGTATCACTGTGTGTGTGTGTGTGTGTGTGTGTGTGTGTGTGTGTGTGTGTGTGTGTGTGTGTGTGTGTGTGTGTGTGTGTGTGTGTGTGTGTGTGTGTGTGTGTGTGTGTGTGTGTGTGTGTGTGTGCACGCGCATGTGCGTGTGTGTGACAGCCCTAATATATACATACATATACATTTTGAGTAGTGTATACATATCGGTCTTTATTTTTATAAATGTCTTGTTCTTTCATAAGGCACTACAGCGCTTCATTCATTCCTGAGCCTCCATCCAGCAGTCACCAGCTCCTTCCCCAGCACCACCACCTTTGAGGAGATCCAATTCTTCAGTGGAGCAAACTATGACAATGGAATTGACTGGTAAAGATCACACTACCATACACTGGACTCTGCCCTCAGATAGTGTTGAACACAACATGCCTTAAATTTGGATTTCTAAATTTTTTTCTACTTCTTTTTCTTTGCATTAGATGTTATTTTTTAAAGCAAAAATGGGACAGCCTGGCTGCTGTCCACAACAAAAAACAACTAAGATTCCCAATTTGACCTAGAAACCATGATCTCAGCGCTATGAAAAGTTGTTTTAATAAAAAGTCAGGTTTTGTTACTTTTTAATCTAGAAAGCTGTGTTTGTGTACATGTATATGTATATGTATACATGTATGTATGTATGTATGTATGTATTATCAAGAAATCCAGGAATGTGAGAGGGACCTCTGTGACCAAATGACACAAAATAAGCGTCAAAGCCAGTAAAGTTAGAACTGCTCTGTTGTGCTGCGACCACGCTACGGCGTGATGACATATGTACGAGAGGTAAGCATGCTCAGGCCCTGTTGTGGCCGGAGCAATGTGAGTGCAGGAGGGACAGTCATTCTTCGGGTCGTTACAAAGCAACTGGGCCAAGTGTGAGTGTGCCCTTATATGGAAACACAATAAAATGAAATGGGCTGGGGTTCAGATCAGATCAGATCAATCTTTATTTATACGGCGCTTTTCATACAGAAAAAAGTACCTCAAAGTGCCTCACAGAAATAAACAAACAGCAGAAAAATAGAAACGGTAAAATAAAATTAGGAGAAGATAGTTAAAAGAACCCAACCCTCCCACCCCTTCAGACATGGACAGAGATATACACACTCATACACACACTCACACATATGCACGCAGACACACACACACTCAGACACACCCATACAGTAGCTGTCACTAAAGAGACATGGCTGGGCAGCGAGACCTGGTGCATGGAGGAAGCTACCTTTCAGGAGCCAGCCACACCGGGAGAGATGTCGGGCCAAGGCTGCAGGGAGCACCACCACAGAGACCACCCCAACCCGGGCAGACAGGAGGCCCCCGCACCAAGGTGCAGAGCCCTCTGGTCACCCGGGCCGGAGCCGTCCATGGGACAGCACCCCCTGCTGCCAGACCAGAGACCACCCCCAGCCTGGCAGGCCCCCATGAGGAAACACTGGAGATTAAGAACTGACAGACTAAAACAGTAAAATAAAGCAAAAAGCATAGAAGCTGAAAACACAAGGGACTAAAACATAAAAGTATAAAGGCTAAAAGCACAAGGGACTAAAGGGTAAATATGAGAGATTAAAACAGTAAAAGAAAAAATGAATACTTTTTTAGACCCTAGCTAACAAGCACTTGTTTTATCTGTGTTCTCCTCAGGTACATGGACTTCTTCCCATTCCCTTCTAATGTCAGCACAGACTTCATGTTTGAAAAGAGTGCCAACTACTTTGACACAGAGGTGGCTCCTAAGAGAGCTGCTGCCTTGCTACCCAGAGCCAAAATCCTGGCAGTCTTCATTAACCCGTCTGACAGAGCGTACTCCTGGTACCAGGTGAGAACCAGCACACGCTCTACAAGACTGTACACACTAGAGGTGTGAATCTTCACTGGCCTGACAATTTGATTCAATTATGATAAATCTGTAATGTTTCAAATGCAAAACAATTCTCAATGGCATCCTCAATGATCAAAATCAAATCATAAACATTACAAAAAAAAGATAATATTATTTATACATGACAGCTTTAAGATAAGGCCTTTGTTGACTCTGCTGCACACACCTCTCAGAGTCAGACAGCAAGGGTGACAGCACCTCCTCAGATCTCAGCTGATTAGCTGGGCTGCTCTCACAGTTCTTATTAATGGCCACAGACGTTAGCTTCAGGTAAAATGGCTAATGTGATTAGTAATTGTTGTGAGGCACAATTCGCACTCAGCGTGGGTCTCGTCCAGTCCGTTCTTCCAAGATAGTTCATAAAATCCAGCATGTGCCATGAGATGTCTGTTTGAAAAAATACAAGATGGATTTGGGGTTTTTTTGGGGGTTTTTTATCACTCACAGATGATCTCTGCCTCCCTCCAACATACTTCCTACATAAGTAACATTGGCCTAATGGCTGCCCACAATTAAAAGCTTGGGAGCAATGTCGCAGCTTAAATTTATTGTACAGCTGAGACTGGACGATCAACGATCAACATAAACTGCAGACTCTGGATCATGCTCCATCTCTGCATCATCTTTCAGAGTCTGCTACGGGATGTATCTTATAATCGAGAAATTTCCACACTCTACTACACACCTCCAGTTCTGTGTCAGGCTGTTCAGGTTCCTCAAAGCAGTTGTAATGCTCTTGACTGACTGACTGTTTGTTTGTTTGGTGACACCCACAGCACCAGAGGGCCCACCAGGACCCTGCAGCCCTCAACAACACTTTCCATGCAGTGGTGACTGCAGGCATTTCAGCCCCCAGGGACCTGCAGGCCCTTCAGAGGCGCTGCCTTCATCCTGGGATCTACGCTACACACTTGGAGCGCTGGTTGCAACACTACCAGCCCAGCCAGGTAACAAACACTGAAGCAGGTGGACATTAGTGTGGCCCTGTATACTTCAATCAGTGCGTTTACATGCACATCTTAGTCAGATTACAGCCATAGTTCGACTATGCTGCTCTATCAGACAACTGCTATTGTCCGAGTACACATGCTGCTGAGAAAATCAAATTAATGGCCGAAGCATGTACCCTACCGGTACGCTAGGTGGCACTCTACCCATTTCAACTAGTGGTAATAGAGCCACCTCCCACTGACCTCTTTACGTCACCAGCTGCCTCGGCATTCGAGAAAGATGGCGTACAAAGAGCGAGAAGAAGCTACATCTTTGTACATTTCGTAAATGGCGTATATGATAATTACGCTCTTGCTTGCGGTTATTTCGAAGGAAAGCCGCCGCTGCCACCAACCTTCTACTTCCGGCTCACGGCCCCGGGAAAAAAATCTCAAGCCTGCGCAGAACACAAAAATCTGATCCGATCTGATGGAGCATATACATGCAAGAGTAATGCGACTATCAGTCGACTAATCTAGGTGTTTTAATCCGATCCGGTCCGATTTTAGTCAGACTAAGGTGTATACATGCATCTAAAAAATCCGACCATACTATTACTAACCCAGTAATTGGGTTTTCTTGAGTGTCATGTAAACACACTGAGTGTCACTGTCAGCAGCTGGTTTACTTGTTTTCATCCAGATAATTAACACACAAATTATAAATATTATGATCGCTTCCCTTAACAAAGCATTCATGCTCAGTCGACTTGATTTCTGCATTTTACTTTGTTGATGGATTCCCAGCTAAATGGAAATGCTTTTATCAAGGTTACACTAAATATTTTACATGTGGCTTTACAAATTGTTTGCTTAATTTCAAAGTGTTTTAAAGTCTTTCTTATTTAACTCATGAAACATCTAGAGGAATAAAATCATAGCTAGTCAGTAGGGGTGCAAGGTGCACTAAGGTCACTATTCTGGACCTACCTCAGTTTCGGGGTCACCGTTTAGTACAAGTCTGGTTCAGTGGGGGGGAAAGCAACAAAAGATTCCAAATGAATTTTGAAATTTATAAGAAGAGGAAACTCATCAACTTTTTGCATTACAGAGAAGCAGTAGTTGTTCATCTTTAGGAAATAACATCAACAATTGTCCAGATATGAATGATGTATGTCACTAATGTGTGTGTTGTAGTTGCATATCGTGGATGGGGCCTTGCTGCGGTCCAACCCAGCACTGGTGATGGAGGGGATCCAGAGGTTTCTCGGTGTTACTCCCCTCTTCAATTACACCCAGGCTCTAATGTTTGTAACACACACACACACACACACACACACACACACACACACACAAACACTACAAGGCAGAAAATATGTGTTTGTGTATATATATATATATATTTGTGAAAATGTACATGTACCACACATGAAAGGCGTTTTAATGTATTATCATGTTTCTACAGGTATGATGACAGCAAAGGTTTCTGGTGTCAGCGGGTGGAAGCAGGTCGAGCCAAATGTCTGGGGAAGAGTAAAGGCAGAAAGTACCCGGAGATGAGTTCTGAGGTACAGCTACACCTCATCACCTCGCAAGTTACTCTTTAATTTGTGTAAACACACAGAGCTAAGCAGTTTCTGCCTGTTTGGAAAGTATAAATGTACATCTGGTAATTTTCTATAGTTGTCCTCTTGTCAACACAATCCATGGAGTATTGTATCCTACTAAAAAACTACACTGTTGCACTGGATGAAAACATGTTATTTATTCTCAAACACTGTCTTACTGCCCCACTTACTTACTAGAATACATGTGTAAACTACAGCACCTCACCGTAGTGGTTAAAAGAATTTAAAAAATAATTGAAGAAAATTTAGAATTGAAAGAATTGAGACTATAAAATCAAAATTAAATATCTGATTTAAGTGAAAGCTTTATTTTTGAATGTATATGAGTCAAACCTTCATGTAAAAGCATAATTACAACGAAAAAGGCACTTTTAAAGGTCCCATATTATGAAATACACATTTTGTCTGGTCTCTACATACGTATATAAGCTGGTCCTCCCTGAGCCTGCCAACTCCCAGAATGAGGAAAACAAGTGATTCCTGCATGGTCTCTGCAGCCCACCCACTGGTAACACGGAGCTCCTACAGGCTGTTCAGAATCTGCTCCTTTCGTTACATAACGTAATGAGTCATTATCATAGGCCGGCCTCCTCTGCGCAATGATAGGAAAAATCCAGGAGGGAGGCGTTCATCACTGAGGTGAAGTTCGGTGTGTCCAGCAGTGAGACAACAGTGTTTCACAATGTCGTCACTCAGAGTTAGACACGCAAATAGCGCTGTTGTTGGTGGTAAAAATCAACATCAGTGTCTATATTCTGTCTCAGCTACAAAACAACAGAAGAGACAGTGGTAGTGTTTAATTTTTTTTAACGACATCGTGCTGGCTGCGGTTCATTAGCTTGTGTGTGTGTGCTAACCACTTTGGACTGCTTCAGTAACGAGGGTCAGTACAAAGCTGGCTTTGCCTCGACACTGACCCTCGTAAAAGGATCAGTCCCAACCATACCGGACCCAGCAACTGCACCTGAGCCACTGAGAAGTGTCGCTGCGGTTTGATAGTATTAACAGCTGCCTAAGAATCTCCAAGAATTTGGAGACTGTGTTGGAGACAAACACAGGTTTCGCTAGCTGTTAGCCATTAGCTACATGGCAGTAACTGTAACAACACATACAAACAAACTAACCTTCTTCAGACACACTAACCATTGTGAAACGTCCTGCTGGAGCCACAGAGTCTGTACTTCTTCAGGAGCCTCTCCTTCTGGGTCCCATTCTGGGTCAAACTGGTATGATTGAAGGAAAAAATCTCTGCGAGCCATAGTGATACATTTAAATATACATCCACCGTAAACATTAGCACATGCTACCAGTAAAGCAAGGGGCTTCCTCTTCCTGAGAGTGACCTAGCAGGCAGGGCTCTCCAAGTAGGCATTGACAGATGGAGCTCATTAGCATTTAAAGGTGCAGGCACAGAAACAGACTGCTGTCAGGAGAACTCAGTAGAGCAACTTTTAGACAGCTGAAATTCAGGACCAGGGATGGGCTTGGGGCAAAGCATATCGAATACAGAGCTGTTGGACCTCTGACAGCTGTGTGAAACTGATGAAAAACAGTATAATCTGGAACCTTTAAGATTTAAAAAGACCGTATTTTAGTTTTCGGGTCAAGCTCATTTTGTCAGTGCAGGGGCACTTTAACAATAGCATCAAAATCGCTATTCTTAAAACACTAAGGAGGCCCGACAAAACATGAAACTTTGCTCGTAGTATCACCAGGGTCTCTACACATGAACACAAGCATTGAGAACATTGTTTGTGTACACAGAGTTTACTAAAAAGAAAGTTTTTGAACAACTCATGTTAGCAGATGTTTCCTGGTCATAACAGTCCTGCCAGTGGAGAAGTGTCGATCTCAGAATGTGACGTAACCTGGAGAACAGTTAAGGTGGAACGCTCCTAAAGCTTAGTTCCATATAAATGTGGATAATTTGTTGTTTGTCGTTAGCGAATAACAATATTGACCTTGAAGGTGAAAAAGGAGCCTCATATAAGAAACAATACTAAAATCAAAACCCGGAAAGGTCACGTGACATATCGCATGGATAGCTGTTGCTGGAAGACAGTAGTGTTCCATCTTAACTCTCCTCAAAGTCACATTGCATTCTGAGATCGATACTTCTCAACTGCCATGACAACTGGGAGTGGAACAAGCTACTGCTAAGGTGAGTTGTTAGAAAAACCTTCTTTTTAGTAACTCTGTGTACACAAACAATGTTCTCAATGCTCGTGTTCACGTGTGGAGACTCTGGTGATACCACAAGCAATGTTTCATGTTGTGTCGAGACTTCTTACTGTTTTAAAAATAGTGATTTTGATGTTATCATGAAAGTGTCCCTTGCACTGAGAAAATGAGCTTGACCCGAAAACTTAAAACTGCCTCTTTCATCATAATTATGCTTTTACACAAAGGTTTGACTCATATACATTAACAAATAAAGCCTAAGTTGCATTTTGGTGAGAGTTTCACTTTAAAGAGTGCATAGGACATAGAAGCTGTTCACCTTGCCTGGTTTTGATCCTCAGATGTTTTCCACCAGCATATTCAGCGTCACCGGGCCACACAAATTTGCCTCAGTTTTACTGGCTGAGTTGCAGTGATGGACCTGCTCTAGTGTAGGTCAAGCCGTGCACACTCGCCTCCAAGTTGCCCGCGGTGCCTATATTAAGCACCTGTCTCCCCTTAAAATCAATACTCAACTTACGTCTGTGTAGAAAACCTGTGAGAAAGCCTTTTTTTTTAAGTCAGTATTCAACAAACAGCCACACCCTGTCCATTAAGTCCTAAACTGAGTAGTCCTCACCATGCACTCTTATCAGCATGTCATGTTTTTTCTGGCACCATGACAACACTGGAAACTTTGTTTAGTATGTTGTATGTCAAAGCTCAGAGTTTTAATAAGGTGGCTGTTATGTTTATTACTTTTTTCTTTGTTTTTTATATATTTGAAACTTCAGATACAAATAAGTAAATGGTGCATTTTTTTCTGATGTAGTGAAATATTATTAAATTGTGCAATTAAAAGTGGATATGAACATATGTTCTGGCATCTCGGCCTGTCCTAAGGCATACCAGGGGGCTGCAGCAAACACTTCAGGAAGAGTTGTAGTAGAGCTACAAATATGGATCAAACCTGCTGCTGAAAGTCGTCCTCAATAAATGCTCTTTTTCCTTCTGGTTGTGTAATGTTTGTTAAACAACATTATCCAGCTGTTTTAGAAAATAACTGAGCCATTAGAAAAATGTAGAGGTAGATTTGTGATCAGTTTTAAAGATTATTAAAGGTTATTCTTTAAAATGTCAGCAACAGAGGAGACTGTGGTCATATCAACAACACTGGAGGATCCCCACGATGATACTGAGGTTATTTTATGCAAAGACACTGAAGTAGATCGTTGTACATTTAATTTCTGTATGTTATAACAGGTAATTTTTCTTTAGCTCTTCTGACCTGACCAACATCTTTGTGTGTGTCTGTGTGCAGTCACGTGCCTTCCTGGCAGAGTACTACCGTGAGCACAACATGGAGCTGCTGCATCTGCTGAACCGGTTGGGTCAACCGCTTCCGTCCTGGCTTCGGCAAGAACTCCAGAGCACAAGCTGGAGCTGAGGCCACATGCTCACACACACACTCACACACAGACATGCCACAGAGAAGAAAGCCGGGACTGGAGTCTGTGGGTGAGCCAACATGTGGCTCTTGATTAGACTGGACTACCTGATCTGAAACCTACAGCAGCACACACTAAAAGAGCTGCAGCCGATGTTCCTGGTTACTGCTCCTGTTCCACTACAGACCTCTCTCTAATTGTTGGTGGAGAAGGCTACCACTGGACTGCTGATTTGTTGCCAATCTTCCTCGAGCACTGGACAGCCTTCAGCCTCAATGTGTGATGGACAGGGGCTGACACTGTATTCATCAGTTTGCTGAGGATCCAGAGGACTGGGTGACCAGTAGGTGTGAGGCATAAAGGTCAGACAGCCTTAATCTGAGGACAGAAACTCATAGGATGAGACTGTGTGGATGTGAGTGTATGACTGGATACAGGACTAACATGCACAGTCAAACAGACACACACACAGAAACCTCATCTGTGCACAAGAATGATTGTAAAGCAGTCGGTTTTCAAAAGAAGTTGTATATGTTCAACAACATGGCTGTGAGCGTGAAGCAGACAGTACATATCCTGGTCCACATGTCTCTGCTACTCACACACACATACCTGCAGGTGTAGCCAACAGTTGAGGTGGTGCTATCCCCTTTATCCTCACAGTTTTCAACTCTGTTCACTGTTGTGACAGACATAAAATGGATTGTATATGAAGACGGTCAATGTAAATATCATGTGTATAAGTACACGACTGAAGCCCAGGAGTGGTCCAGGCTATGCCCCACACTGACATCCTAGGGAGGAGACAGCTTTATGAATCAATGAATATTCACTGAGGTAAAGATGGTTTTTGAATGATCATTGACTGAACTCCACATTTGCAAAGGTCTCCCTCCATTCTCCTTTTTTTTTTTTTACTTTAGATACCTGCTTTTAACCAAGGTGTCATTATTGCAATTCTAAATCTGAAATGGATCAAAATGAACTCTTAATTTTAAGGCGGATCTGCGATTTTTATATTTCATTTTTCTCTCCACCTCCACCTTCTTTCATGCGTCCAAAGAAAACAAAGCAAAACTTCAAAGGTGACACAGCTAGTGTAGTGTTAGCCTGCAGCTGCACTTTCAGACCCTTGTCCTGCGTGCACAAAGACAATCAACTGGCTGCTACAAAGGTAACTGACAGTGCCAGAGATGTTGGTTTATTTCCTTTCTCTGAGATCCTCTTATTGATTTATTTGGGGATTTTTGATTTATTTTCAGGGCTTGTTTTGGACAGATTTTAGAAAAATGAACTTTGGAACAAACTGAATTTGATGATCTATTGACCTTAGCTAATCCAGATATGATGGTCTAACAAAAGCATTGCTGTCAGTGCTGAAAAATATGTTTAAATCAAAAATCAATCAATTGACAATTTGGAGAATCATAACATCCCTAATGTTAACCTTCACCACATAGCTGATTCTTTTTTTTTATAATCCATGTTTTCTCATATGGAGTGAACCACACAACACACTGTTGGGCAAAGGTTGGGTTGTATGACTGGACCTTAAGTTATTTGAGCAAAGTAGCATCAGGTGTGTTTATACAAGTTGATGGACAAAGTTAGTCAGCCACAAAGCTCAAAATATGTGCGACTGATGGCCTTTCCTAAGAGACGATGTGTTTCTAGTGCTGACCATTTTTATTCTAAGAAATGGTCTGCTAATTGAATTTGTCTGTAGAGACAAATGTGAGCATAAAGTGATTTGCTAATGATGTAGTATTGCAGAGACGGATTTTAGAATATGTGGTTGAGATAAGCTGATACCCTTCCTGCCAGGTAAATATCTTTTACAGTCACCTCTGAAGTTTGGGACTTCTCCTTTGTGTTTATAGCCTGATGACATCATTATATCATCATCAGTGTTCTTTTCTCAGACTTGAAGAAGAAGCTCAGAACCACAGAAAACATACAAATGTTTTCATGGACACAGGACCAACCATGACTAGTAAATTGACTTATGTAATATAAAGTGACCTTAACCAGCTGCTAACAGTATTGTGTGGTATAAAATGTGCTTTGTAATTGTTTGTCATCAATCGAAAGTGTTTTCACCATTTCAACAGTGATAAATATTTAAACAGCTGTATACAGTGATCCTGACATGATGTCATCATACAGTACAGCCCTGGACCAGAGATATTTAAAACCCAGTGTGGGTTGAGTTTTACTGTGAGAGGGGGATAAGCACCTCAGTCAGTTAGCACGCTACACCCTCAGACCCAGTACATGTCAAGTATCTTCTGATAAAACAACACAACTGTCACCGGACACACTCACGCTCTTGTCCATCTGAGGACAGTCACCCACACATTGGACAGGAGAACAGACATTGGAGCCAGTATGGAGATGAACAAGAAGCTGCTGTCCTGTTTTCTGTTTGTTTTGTATAAATGTCAAAAAGGACAACACTGTATCATCTCTAATAAATGCATAGGGAGGTTGGAAATGATGGATTCCGTGTCTTTTTACCCCAACCTTCATGTCACATGATTTTAGAAGTAGTTGATCATAAGACAGTACAGTAGAATGCCAATGGCCCATTCAAAACCATATGTAGGAAGGGGAAAGCCAGGTGGGAGAGACGCAACAGGTGGGTAGGGTTCATTTTTTTTACAACATTTCCAGAACAGAAATCTGAACAGCAGATTCAAAATTCTTGTTTCAATTCCAAAGATTTTTTATAGTTAACTTTTTGGTTGTGTTTGGTTTTGTTTCGACATTTGTCACGTCTCATCACTCCATAATTCAAAACACTTTGGCAACAGCCATGAAAAAAAATTATTGTTTTATTTAAGAATAAAATGTTCCATAAATTAGGTGTATGTAAGTGCTACTGACAGTGATTTCTGGCTCCATGAAGGGCAAAAACAAAAGTCATTTTGAGAAAACAGCCTTTAAAGATATTTATTGTGAAAAGCCACACATTTTAAGACAAAGATTGTTGATTTTTTACATAAGACTATTGTTTTTTTGTATTACAATCAGCAAAAGGACACAGTGAAAACACAAACTCCTTGGCAGAGGTAATAAAAATCAAAATGAAAAGGTTTTATTTCTTAGATAATAACGTTAATCCCTGTGGCTATTTTTCCCACTTTTTTTTAGTTCAATATATGTCACTTAATAGAATGTTATAGGGATTCTGTGCACACCTATCTGGTGGAATGAAAACACACTCAAGTGTTGAGGTCATTCAGTGTGGATGATGGTACAGACTCACCTGACCTGAACCCCACAGAGAGTCTATGGGGTGTTGTCATGTTAAAGAGTAGAGACACCAGAGCCAACAATACAAACAAGCTGAAGGCCACTAACAAAGCAACCTGGACTTCCATAACACCTCAACAGTGCCACAGGCTGCTCACCTCCATGCCATGCCACACGGAATTCTGATTTATTTTTCCAGCAGGACTAGTAACTGATTTGCTGACTGGTATTAATGTGCTTACAATACATCAACAATACAGAAACATACTTTTCAGAAGTTCAACATTTCTGTATTATAAGTCCTTTTTTTTGATTGGTCGTAATAATATGATATTATAATATTTTGAGATACTGGATTTTTACCTTTCATGAGCTGTAAGCCGTAATCATCAAAATGAAAACAAAAAAGGTTTGAAAGATTTATGTCAATGAATCAAGAATATATGAAAAGGTTCACTTTATGAATTAAATTGCAGAAAGAAAATGGACTTGATGGTCCATGATATTCATTTTTTTTTAGATGTATCTGTACATGTTCTCTACAGGTGGATGTAAAGTTTGACCACCACTGTATGTAAGTATATAGAGATGGAACAGACAGATGCCCTGGTTCACTGGAGAAAAGGGCGAGGAATAATATTTGATAGCTCTCAGTTTATGTTATGGATTTTGTATAAGGAATGTATGACTCATGTAGAATTGTTGACTTCATAGTATATAAGCAGAGCAGTGCAACCCAGATTCTGGGTCCATGTGTGTATAAATCAGTCTCATTTAACAATCTACTGCTGGCCTGATGGATTTTGACATCATTGGATCAAACATAAAGGAATTTCCCTTAACAGTAGTGAAGCCTGAGCCTCACAACAACAGCAGTGATCACACAGCGCTGTGGAGATTTGGACATGATGAAAGAAATACTCTGAGAATTACCATCCAAAATATCTACACATGCACTCCAAATGCAGAAATATACTTTAATACTTTGAACACTCATGAGCTGCAAGCAAATAGCACAGTAATATAATACACACACAGAGCTAGAGCTGCTCCAAGAAAATCTTAGCCTTAATCTGTGCACAGCTGTCAGCCCACCCCCAACTCAAATACACGGATACTTACAGAGCCAAAGAACTCTTATTCTCTGCTGGTGTCACGGAGGTCATCAGAATCAGAATCAGAATCAAAAATGTGTTTGTCACAGCAGCGACAGAATGTTATAAAAAAAGAAACATATTACAAGAACAGGAACAATAGTAAAAATAAGCATTAACATTAAAAAGGGAAGAAACAGACATATATACATATTTACATGATATAGTTCAAAATTAACAGCAGTTTTTTGTTTTGTTTTGTTTTTATACATAGATTTTAAATACAGATAATAAATATGGGTGTGAAGGCTATTGACCAAATAGTGCAAAAACAGAAGTGACCTTGTGCAGACATACTGCACAGTGCAGGGAACAGGGTGAGGTCTATAGGCTACTGGGAGCAGTGCTGGTTGTAAAGTCTGACAGCAGCAGGGAGGAAGGACCTGTGATACCTCTCCTTCACACACTGAGGGTGTATCAGTCTGTTGTTGAAGGAGCTGCCCAGTGCTGAGATAGTGACCTGCAGGGGGCGGGACTCCTGCACCAGCAGTGATGACAGCTTGGCCATCATCCTGCTCTCTCCCACCACCTGCACTGAGTCAAGAGGGCATCCCAGGATGCAGCTGGCCTTCTTGATAAGTTTATCATGTCTCCTCCTGTCTGCTGCTGAGATGCTGCTGCTCCAGCAGACTACTCCATAGAAAATGGCTGATGCCACCATAGAGTCATAGAAAGAGGTCAGGAGTGCCCCCTGCACCCCAAAGGACCTGAGCTTCCTCAGCAGATACAGTCTGCTCTGACCTTTGTATGTAGCTGTAGTCCTGAGTCCTCACATACTGTGGCCAGTTAGTGAGGTAATCCAGGATCCAGGATGTGAGGTGTTGGTTCACCCCTGCAAGCCCCATCTTGTCCCCCAAAAGTGCAGGCTGTATAGTGTTGAAAGCACTGGAGAAATCAAAGAACATGATCCTCACAGAGCTTCCAGGCTTCTCCAGGTGAGACAGTGATCTGTCCAGGAGGAAAATGATGGCGTCGTCCACTCCGATGCCAGGTTGATATACAAACTGGAGTGGGTCCTACCAGAGGGCAGAGATGGACGAGGACCAGCCGCTCCAGGGTCTTCATCAGGTGTGAAGTGAGAGCAACTGGTCTGTAGCTGTTAAAGTTTTTGGGTGAGGGATCTTTGGTACCACGCAGGAGGTTTTCTACAGCAGTGGAGCTTCAGGCTCATGTTGAATATATATCCCACAATCCTGCACAGCTGGTCTGCACAGGACTTGAGGAGCCTGAGCTGATCCCATCTGGACCCGTAGCCTTCTTCACCTTCATCTTCCTCAACTCATTTCTCACCTGGAGAGACAAGAGGGACAGAGTGGAGCAGAGGGGCTGAGTGTTGGATGAGGGGGGAGGGTGAATATCGGGGGAACAGTGGGGGGAGTCTGTGACCTGAAAGCCGTGGAAAGGGAGGTAAAGGTGAGAATGGGGCAGTAAACGGGGGGGTGGAAGAGGTGGTGGGGGGCCGCAGAGATAGCTGGGTGTCTGGTCAAACCTATTGAAAAACAGGTTCATGTCACTCACCCACGTCTGATCCCCCACAGCCTGGGTGTCTGGTTTTCTCTGCCCTGAGATGGTTTTAAGGCTTTTCCAGACTCCACTGATGTTTCCCTGCTGCAGCTGGTTCTCCATCTTCCTCCTGTAGCTGTTCTTCCCCTCTCTGATCTTCCTCCTCAGCTCCTTCTGCACAGCCTTCAGCTCGTCCTAAAGGCCCTCTTTTTCTCCTTAAGGAGAGCCTTAATGCCCAGATTAATGATCTTTCAAAGATAATTCACAGTGGCAAGTGTTCTAAACTGTAAACATCCCCTCCACACGTGTTAAGACTTATAAAGTCATATAAACAAATCCCTCATGTGTGTCTGGCTTTTGCAAGGTGTATGTGGTTTATGTAGTTGTGGACTACACAGTGTTGTGTCGGTCGCAAACGTGTCATTCGAACGAACAAATCTCTTGAGTGAACGAAGTGAACAGAATCATTTCATCAACTGATTTGTTCTTTTTTCAGTTCAGTTGAGCTCAGCCGTGAGCATGCCCACCGGGAGTGGAACTGCCGCGACTCACTCATGAATCTTCGGCGAACGACACAGCCAGCGTGCAACTTACTCGCCTGCACACAGAGAACTGTGAGGACGTGATTCAATTTCGCGCTGTGGTTTATATGTGATTTGCAAACCTACTGCACACAGAGAAGTGACGTGATTCTCGTTCACGTACTGTGCCAAAAGTGGCGCTGTGTCACTCACTCACTCACTCACTCAGGGCAGAGGAGTTGATTCACGTTCAGTGACCGCACTGCTAAAATTAGCGCTGTGTTGCTAACATCCATGTAGCATCATGTTAAGTGATTTTGCTGTGCACAGAGGACATTTTCACTGTGTAATATTTTTAGTGCATGTTTTTTTTGGCCTTGATGTGGGTATTATTGATATCAGTTCAGGGAGTTGGAGAGCAGTGAACGATTCAGTGAATGAATCTTTTGAACAAATCATTTTAATGAACGAATTCTAGAGATTCAGTACAGTAAAAGGAACTGCCGTTCGCATCACTAACTACACACTCATCTTGGATTTTTATGTTCTTTGAAGGAGAATTCTGGTATTTTTAAACCTGGGCCCTATATGTACATGTGTAAATACTTAACAAAAATCCTTTGGGGCAGATGTCATGGTCCTAAATCAATGAGACATTGAGGGAGGAGGTGCTTATTTTAAAACCTGCTGAAGCCATCCAACACAGCCCCAGTGTAGAGGGAGGTACCTAAAGGAAGGAAAAGGAGGAAGTGATGGCTCACAGATGGCTCAGCTTGACTACCTGTAAAGATAAATCTGCACATATTATATTCTGCAGTCATACAATGTATTTTAGTCTCACATATCCACAAATACAGACATGACCTGATTACTATGCATTCTGCAAACAGCTGTGTTTTAAAACTAAAAACAGAATTAACAGCAGCCACAATCAACAAAAAATAGAAGTTCTTTGTAGTTGCTTTAAATTAAATTGCCAATAATAAATATTAAATGGGTGTTAAATGTAAAGTCACTGTGTTATCAGTGTTAATTCACCAAACATTCTACGCAACATTAGAAAGTCTGCCCAAGGTTTTCAGACACTGTAAATACATGATGTTGCGTGTATGTGTGTGTGCGTGCATGCGTGCGTGTGTGAATATGGGTGTGCTTTGGCCAATGACTACTGAGTACTTATGGGTCAGCATGTTAAAGGCCATCTTGGCTGCTGTGTTCTCATCTCAAGATGGTCCCTAGTTTCCTTCTCACAACGTACCTGAATTCAGCAATTTTTGATGTAGTATATGGTATCACCGTAATCACTGATCTAGATGCAGGGGTAGACATCACCTCGTCTGTGTTATCATGTCTGGTCATGAAGATATGATGCAAAATATATAATTCAGTTGTGGCAGTAAGTACAATTGCTGCCATGTGGCATTTATGCGATTGGCTCCGTCTCTGAAAATGTGTCAGGCCTTGAACTCTACAAGTGGACCAAGTTTCATGCTTTTATGACAAAGTGATTGATTTTATACACATATCACCTTGACTGGTGGAATATCACAAAGTTTTACATGCTAGTGTCTTGGAACCAGTTGCTATAGACATTTCAAGAGCGATAGACTCAAAATGTGTGTGAACAGGAATAAGACGGTTTCAGCATATGAACAATGCACCACCAATTTTACAGAGTTTGCTGGAGATTATTTGATAGATTAATTTTGCATCTAATCCTAAACCTGAAAATCATCATATAGGAAGGGTGAGCAGTTAAGAGACATTTGGGAATAGTGATCAAATAATCTTCAGAGTTCAACAAAGGGGAAATCTAAGTCTATTGCTTAGGACAAAGCAATTCATAGCCTCAAAAAGTTTGTTTAAACATCAACTTTGGATGTAAAATTAAAAAAGTGACTCATAGATTAAGGTTAAAAGGAGGTATCTCCACCTTATTTAGTGGTCAGTTAGGTGGGAAAGCTTCATGGAGTAGATGCTCAAACAAAAGACAATTCATTCCTAAATGTTTAGGCGTTGGTGCTGAGAGGGTAGCATGGTGGCACACTAGTATCAGTGCACATCACCCTGTACTCAGAAACATTACAGTGACCCTGAGAGTCATTGAGAAAACGCAACATGACTCATGTGCCAGACTAGCAACTCCAATATTCTGTAAGATATCCTAAAGGTACTACTGCTCTAAAAAGATTTATGTGGCTTTGGCAATAGTGATGACTTCTGTTTCCCATCTAGATGTGTAGAGGGGGGCCAAGGGAGGATGCCAGATCCAGACACCAGTTGGATCCAGACCTGCAGCTGATACATATTTTGAATTAGCAACAGAGAGTTTCTAGTGATTTAGAGCAGCTTCTGTCAATCCCCCCTGTTAAAACTTAACAAATGACCGACTTCTATGGATAAGTATGTCATACAAACCATCTGGCACATCAGGTTGCAGACAAGTAGTGTCCCTCCTTTTTGCTGCGTTTGTTATTTCATCTGCAGTCATAAAACAAATCAGTAAGCAAACAGTATTTGCTGGAGTGTTGACTGGCTCAGTTGGTGGAAGCATCCCGTGCACAGATGCTCTGTCCTCGCTGCAGTGCCCAGGGTTCCAGTCCAACCTGTGGCATGTCAAAGGACAATTTGTGACTCTACAAGTTACACATTTGAATCAACTGCATGATTAGCAGTATCCCAACCAATTAGCCTACATTAAGCCATGGCAGTTAACACTAACTAATTCAAGCTCCACCCAGGCTTCCTCTGTTTTGACCAAATTTAGATTTTCCTGCTCCAGTAAAATCAGCATCGTAACGCCCCATCACCAACCTATGGGTGACATCACAGGAACTACATCCATATTCACCACAGTCACTGCGTGACACCATCATTTGTGCCCTCCATGGTTTCTGACATATATAGAAATGAGAAGTGACTGGCTGCAACTGAGTCAACCATAAACATGTGCAGTTCCCAGCTGATTTGTTTTGGATGTCTGTCTCATCGCCAGCGAGAGAAAACACACAGGCCCATTCAGTATTGCAGTTTCCATAGCAACAGGGATAGTGAGGGTGGGTTGGTGTTGGTGGGAGGGTTACAGAGAGGTTGAGCGAGAGAACCACTAAGTGTGAAACTAAACCAGTAACCAGGTTCAGAGTAGAGCTTAAGATAAAAAAGGAGAAAGGAGACGAGGGAGGAGAAACATAGGACATCTTCTTTTTTTTCTCTGTAGTGCGCACATTCATTGATGCATCAGTCCTGCTCCCCCTTCCCAGGTGGAGGGACAATGACGCTGCATGCCTGACTATCTCCTTTCATTATCATTCCCCCACCCCCTCCATCCGTCTCCCACTACAGCTGCTTAAGCCAACCACTAACCGGCTGGACTCTCTCTTACAGAGCAGGGATTTGAAGATTGTATCCTCACATTTGTAATCAGATGTAGGAAAGGATTATCTCAAGGTCTCCTCCATCTTGTGCACAGCCCGGGGGCTGCTGAGACAAAGGAGGGAGAGTAGTGGAGGGGGGAGCAGAGAGGGATCACAGGCGGCTAGTGAATGGAGTGGAGTTAACGATAGATAGAGAGAGAGGGAGAGGGAGAGGGAGAGGTCACCTGTGGATGCAAGGAGGAGGAGGAAGAGGATGAAGGCTTTCTAAGGAATAGCACCCACCATCCGATCCATCCGAAAGGGAGAGGAAAGTGGTGAGGGTAGAGAATCAGCAGCAAGTGTTTCTCTGTGAAAGGTAAGATGGTGGATGGAAATGTTTAAAACCTCTTTTCTGAATACACTGTTCTTGTATGTGTGCATGAATTCAATTCTTGCTGCATCTGTTTCTGTGAGCACGTTTCTTCATGGGTGTGAATGTGAATGTGACAGTGTGCAGAAGGTTTCAGCAGCTACAGATGCTGCACTATGTTTCCTTCAGTCAGTCAGTGTTTTCCTACAGCTGTGCCACAGTGTTGTAAAAGAGGGAATTGTATATCAGGTTTGGAAGTTCAATGTCTTAAACTAGCTTCTGTAATAACACCTACAAATAAATTATATTTACGTAATTTCAATAATGATGGTCCAGCCTCTATTAAATTAAGTTCTTAGGATTCAGATTGAAATCTCAGAGACACTACGTGCAGCTGGAGGCCTGATAGTGTTAACAAACACTGAGTTGTTGCTGTCTGGATCCTGTAACTTGCTTTCAAACACCACATATTCTTATGATGTAATGTAGGTCCTGTCGGCCATTCACCAGATCAGAATCACTCCACATCTATTAAAAAAGATGATAGTGCATTAATTTGCCTTCCAGCAGACAGACTACTGAAGTTTATATGCTAACCAGCTAGCCCAGGCCTGTCCTGTCTCCTAACACCACTTTGCTCTTCAAGAGGTGAAGGTCTGATATAAAATCAGTAAATAAATGCAGCAAGTTCATTACTAGGTCTAATAAGTGGAAAAAAAGAAACTCACAATCTATTCAAAAAGGAACATTTTTATGCCTGTTTTCTTTGCTAAACAGAAAAATGCAGTAGTCAAGTTTCTGTCTTTCATGGAAGACTGCCTTAATTGTCTCATTCACTCATCGTAAAACATACTTCATTCAAACTGGACATAAACTAAATTAAGCTCACTTTAACAGTCTCAGATTGTCTTTCCACGATCACTCCTGGTTTGGTCAATATAAATCCTCAGCTCACAGAGAAAGATGTGAAAATCTTCTGGCTCTACATGCTGATGTTCATCTATCGCTCTCCTCTGCAGCTTTGTGACTCTTGTACTGTCTAATATCGTCTTTCTGAGCTTCCTGATTTCTTTTAGCAAAGCACTTTGTAAGCTTAGTTTTTAAAGGTGCTATATAAATATATATATAAAAATTAGTATTACTATCATTAGTAGTAGTAGTAGTAGTTGTTGTTGTTTTAGTAGTAGTAGAAGAAGAAGTACTATTTTTATACCCACCTGCCATATCCTCTCATCCCTGAAGTCACAGTCCTGGTCAGAGCTGCTGTAAATCACCTCTGTACTGTATCCCTGTCTACAGACTGAGCTATCTGTCGGTCTCAGAGGTGTTCAGTCCCAGTCTGGTGTCCAGCTGTGTTCTCTGGATGACTTGTTGACTGACCCCCATTGCCCACAGTGACCCTCACCATCATCTGAGGCTGCGGTCCAGGTCGGGACAGGGTTAGCTGTTGGCTCCAAGTTCAATGATATACCTCTAAAGCCTAATGATTCACATATTGTATCTCACTTGTTTAATCTGCACTTAGAGAAAAAGTTGCTGTTACATGCTAGAATTATTTCTTAATACACAGTCACTCTGGGCAGCTTCCTGAATTCTTTTTATCATAGTGAGGTTGCCAGGTCTGCTATTATGTGTATTATTATATTATGTTATTGATTCTGTGCAGAGACCAAAAGCTCTGCAGCTGCAAAAAGATGCAGTTGGTGAACACCATCAACTGCATCAAGCAACCCACGCAGTGCTGAGCAGGTCAGGAGATATAGGCGGACAGGTTCATATTCAATCCAATTTTAGTTCAATTAGGAGTCAAGCTGCCATGTTTTGAATTAGTTCTAAATTCACAGAGCACAACAAAAACCGACTCTAGATCAAATACAGCTATATCTTGTCACATGATTAAAACAGGCCCTGTTATTGTCATATGACAAATGGAAAATCAGTGATACTGTATTGATTATTGTTTTTATTTACATTACATTACAAAAATGAAGCCAGTTTCAGTAGAGCAGTTCAACTGGCAAAAGTCATTTCTACAATCTTGATACAAAACGACTTCAGAATTGAGTGATTCTTTATGGGATTTTCATGTTCTGTGTGTTTTGTGTCTGAGCTGATCACATGTAAGACACCCACACTCTGTTATTCATCTGCTCTTAAAGGTGTTCCATGGCAGCGGCCAGGCATTCTGTGTCCGACCTCCCCCCACTGGTGGGAGCTGTTTCCTTGGAATCTCCACACTCCGGGCAGCTGCTCATTGACACCTCCAAGAGTTGCACACAGGCAACATCACCCTCCAGACTGGCTGGAGTACAAGGTCACACCTGCCAGGAGGAGCCAAAGCAGGTGATCAGTGATATCTTCAAAGAACGTTCAGAACCTCCTTCTAAAGGAGCAACCAACCACAGCAGTGTGGGTGAGCTTGGTGAACAGAAACAAACTTCAAGTTGCCCTCATAGTCTGACTGAGGCACATACGCCCACATATCATCAAGAGAGAGTCGTGAATGCAATCAGTGCCAACCCTCAGACTGACAGAATTGTGCACAGCATGACACCAGCCTCCCTGCCAGTTCACAGGAGTCACTCAGGCACGTTACCTCTGGTTAAAAAGGGAGTTGCCCCCACAGATCCAGACACTGAGACTTGTGGACTTGCTTACCATGGAGGGGATAAGAATATCCAAGAGGCTGAGAGTCACTCCATGTTAGCCTGCAAGCAGCCCATGCAGCTGCAACAATGCAACATTATCACCACTATTTGCAGGGGGGCCAGCTGTGGAGATGCTGGTGTAAAACAGCCTCCCACTAGGTGTGCATGTATCTCGTCCCCAACGACAGCAGCAGAGGTGGAGGAAAAAGAGGAACATCCTCCCCCTAATTGTGACAAGGCACTCTGCTATGGTTCTTATATCCATCAAACCAATTTTGAGGACACGTTTGCTGCCTACTGCCATCCCCAGCCAATCCCAGCCCCTTCCCAGGTGCTACCACGCCTTGTAGAGTCAAGCTGTGACATCCAGCGTCCAGTGGCACCTCCTTTAGCATTGAACCACCTCACCCTGCCTCGTCTCATCTCCTCCGTCAGTGAGACAGGCCTGGATGCCAAACACCTGTTGCGCTGCTGCAATCTCAACTGTCCTTGGATGGCAACGCTTCCTCCTAGTGCAGGGCCACCATCCCAGAAACACTTTGGTCTAGAGGTGTGCTGCAACAGTCCTGGTGGCCATTTCAGAACAGTGACCCGGGACATGGGGACTATGACTGCCAAAAAAGAACTGAGAGATGTTGGGGTGCAGACAGGGCAGGCCGCCACACCTCATGTGTTCCCACAGATCTGTCTGGCAGAGGAGAGCAAGAGGGAGACCTCCCACAGCAAAACTCCTAATACTGGCAGGGATGGAGGCAAGAAACTGAGTGGCGCTCACAAGTCCCCAGTGAAGGAGGTGAAGTGGGATGCAGAAGGGATGACATGGGAAGTGTATGGCGCCTCTGTGGATCCTGAGGAGCTAGGCCTGGCCATCCAGAAACACCTGGAGCTGCAGATCAAGGAGACAGCAAACCATGCAGCCAAGCTGGCTCAGCAGAAAGCCAACACCTCCCAGCAGAGCAGGATCATTGGCCGTCAGAGGAAGAGGAGCAGGATGATGAGCTCCATCCGAACACCGGCTTGTTGCGCTCGCACCACTTCAGCTGTCGACTAACTGACAGGCTGACTGATGGACAGGACAGCTCCTGAACACTGTGTTCAATAGCCAGTATGGCAACTCATAGCCTCAGCCTCAAGTGTGACCCATCTGATAAGAAGGTATACAGAGGGCAGAATACTCTGTACACTACAGGAAATGGCCTACACACCAGAACCAATGGAAAATCTTCACATGATAGATTCAGTGATAGTTCAGAGATTTGTGTAATCAATATTAAAAATGGAAATCAAACTAAAAAGTGCTACAGATAAGACTCAAGTTGAACAGACTACATCTTTATGTGTCAGCAGTTGTTGTCTATGGTTAGATATTTCAGCCACTAAAAACATTATTCCTGCAGCTGTGCACTGCCAGTGTTCTCTGAGAGCCTCGCCATACAGGTGTGTTTTTATGATAAACTACCTTCAGGACAGAGACACAATGAAACAACACCTAAACTGATCTGATACAGTACAACAGTCCTGTAATAAATACTACTCTTGTTATAATGAATGTGTAGACGGGGAAAAAATGTAATTCAGTGCAGAGACCTACTGCTCCCTCTCCTCCTGGCTGACTGGGCTGTAGAACAAGAGCACATGTCAGTGGACGCCTGACAGTGAAAGCCAATGAGATTTAAAGATTTAACGGTTTCAAAACACATGCACAATAAAAATGTGTGTCGTATTAATACTTTACTTTTACTTTCTAATACTTAAAAGTAAAAGTAAAGGACAAAATTAACTTACACTTATCTTTTTGTTTCAGACAATGAGGATAGATTGCTTACAAAGGGGGCTCCATGCCAAAATAGATTAACTCTACGTCTTTTGTATGTGTTTAGGGATTTCAGACTATGGAAATATTTAAAGATGACAGTCCTTTATTGAATATGTGATGGACATGGTTATTTAGCGGGTATTTATATAAAAATAGTTTAAGCATTTCTTCCTTTCCTGCATATTTATCATGATTTTGCTCAGCAGGTTACAGACTGCTCCAGAATGATGAATTGTTTTTGCATTATTCTCAAATACTGCATGTATTTGGATGTATCTGCAGTAGTAACAACAGAGTGCAAAGTAGTATACAGGCAAGCAGAGATGAGTATGAAGCAGCTATACTCCGCGCATGAAGCTCCCATGACTATGTGTCACAGCTGATTAAACCAGCACTAACGCAGAAGATTATGCGTTGTCGACTTGCCTGCTCACTCACTGTGAATTCACTCTGGACAGTTGTGTGCTCTGTCACATGTGGCTCACTGGGATTGTGGACAAGGAAGCTGGCATGGTAAAGTATGGGGAAATAATGCAGACATTTGTGTTCACACATACAGCTCCTCTGGGAGTTGCAGTGAATGTGTGAAAGGGACTTTGTTTGTTTTGTTTTATGTTTTTGTTGTTTTGATTGTTTATTTGTTTGTTTGCTATTCTGGATGTGATTAAAATGACATGCTGCTTCTTGGATATATTTCCTTCTTGACTGAGGTTGCAGTTTGCAGGCAACAGATTAGCCCTTGTCTCTACTTCTTGAAAAATGCAAAAAGAACCCTCTCTAGAGCCAGTGTTTGGTTTGTCTGTTCTGGGTAACTGTAGAGACATGGCAGTGCCAACAAAAAATGACCTTTTCACTGATAATCACAATACATTTTGTTTCATACAACAATTCAAAGACAAGTGAGAAATGGTTGCATAGTTGCAGTGGTGCATGGTGCAATAGTCTCGGTAAAAGAAAATAAGATGAAGAGTTTGCCATGTGTGCTATGTGTGGTAGGTAGCGGTGCTGCTGCTGTGTAAGAACAGTATGCCATCTGCATTCCACACACACGTGCCACTTTTCATAAAGGTTTCAAGTGCAAAACTGATCACCTCTGCCATAGGACAACCACTTCATTCATACTTTGGTATTTACTGGGGAGTGAAATGAACATTGCAGCCTCAAGGGCCCACTGCAGGTGTTAGTGTTTTCTTAGTTAGTGTTATGTTATTGTTCTTGGATATAATAGTTAGACAACTGAAAGTCATTTATGCTGAAACTATAGGTGATGTATAAACACACTCGATGAAAGTGTTATTGCAAGCTGCAAACAAAATTGCTACTGGCTGTGACAAGACAGCAGATTGTCAGGTATTCTTGCTTCTGGTTGAAAAACTAGAGCCCTTTTTCATTGGAAGAAATACAACCCTTGAATTATTATTGTGGAGGTTTTGAAATGTAAAGATTGTATAGTTTACTATACTGTATATTATACAACACTATGTACATCAGGTATGACACCTATAGACTTCAGCTTGTAAAATGGACACTGAATGGATTCCTGTTTTCCTGTTTAATAATTCTCATCTTCATTATTCGTATTTGTTAGTTTCATCTTGTGTGGAGTTAGATTAATTGCCAATCTGTTGCAGTCTACCCAGACTCAGATGATAGGATGGTTATCAGTGTAGTCTAGACAAACAGATCTTTGCTCCATCAAAAGAGAGGTGGTGTGGTGTTCCAGGACATACAGATATGAAACCAATATTAATATTCTTATCTGAGAGTGTGTATTTACTCTGAATGCAAAGTAAACTAAAGTTTCCAATTATACGCAATTGTATATTAAAGAAATGCTGACATATGACATTCCCACTTTGTGGAAACTCAGACATTTTGAATTAATTACGATGTGAACCTTATCAGTTTGTCAGTTAAAGGTCCTTATACATGTTGTTTAAACTGTGTGTATACAAGAAGAATGTGCCCAAACTTTGATGCCAGCAATAAAAATCATGGAAACTGACTGGAAACTGTGATCTGCTTGGTAGATGTTAGGCTGCAAAGACTTTTAAATGCTAAATTGTGTTTTTGCTGTTTTTGTCACTCACTTGTTGTTGTGCAAGCTGTTGTTGCTTCCTGCTACAGAAGAAAATGTATTATTTATGGTGGACGAAGGAGGATGAATTTTGTCTCACAGCGTGATGAATGAAGCTTCTCTGTAGTCTGGTGATATAGCAGCCGATACTTCTGGATCGACTGTATCTCTTGTCAGATGGCAGCAGGGTGAACCGACTGTGGCTGGGTGGGTGTTGTCTTTTAGTATCTTTAGGCTCTGTTCAGACATGCGACTTAACTGATGTCACTGATGCTCTGTCGATGGTGCCAGTGAGGTTCTGGACAGCTGAAATCACCCACTGTACCCACTTCCTGTCCTGGGCCATGTACAAACCATGCCGGTTTGTGATGTTTCCCGTCAGGATGCTTTATATTAATCCTCTGTAAAAGTTGACAAGACATTGGCATGGAAATGTAGCCATCTTAAGGTTCTCTGTGATGCTGATTCGCAGTAACAACAGCAACAATCAGCTCCTTGTCTTTTTTGACACTGGACAGAGGATTGTTTTCTGTGCAACGTTTTTGATTCCCTCCCAATAGGAACTCTTATCATTGTGAGGAATCTGGCTGATGATGGTGGCATCATCTGGTCTGTTGTAAAAGAAGTTCAATATCCATTTGCCAATATCCATTTATCCAGTCTTGTACTCAAGCCCAGGATGCTAACTTCTCCAATCAGCTTCATGGTTGAGATTGTGTTGAATGCTGAGCGCTGAAGTCAGCAAATAGCATCCTGTTCTTATTCTCCAGGTGTGTGAAGACTGAATGAAGAGCAGTAGATACGGCATCCTCCATGGATCTGTTGGTTCTGACAGCAGACTGGTGAGAGTCGAGGCTGGCTGGGATGTTGTCTCTGATGTTTTGGAGAACCATTTTCTCAAAGCATTTCAACAGGATGGGTGTGAGAGTCACGGGGTAGTAGTCATGAAGACTAGACACAGCAGAGTGTTTGGTACAGGAACAATGACGCCTGTCTCGAGGCAGAAGGGAACAGTCCCCTGTGAGAGTGAATGTTAAAGATGTCGATATTAACATCAGCTAGCTGGTTGGCACATGTTTAATAGTAGTAGTTAGTACACGGCCAGCTATATTACTTGGACCAACAGCATGATGGTGGCACCACTGCTTTTGTAGTGATGGACTGGATCACCTGCCACAGACAAGCTGGCAAAGAGATAGGCCATTATTTTATTTATTTCATTCTTATTTTATTCCTCTTTTGTCACTATCACATGAAATTGTGAATGGCTTTCTCTTCAGGTCAGTAGGAACAAATAGTTCAAAGTAAGAAAGGGAAAGTATATCAAATAAAATATATAGTAAAAGCTGTTCCTCAGTCTGTTGGTGGTGCCTGAAGGCAGCAGTTTGAATAGGGAGTGTCTGGGGTGTGCACAGTCCTCACAGACGCTGTTGGCTATTTCCTTCAGCCTGGCAGCATTAACAGTGTCCATTGTAGGATGCTCCGTCCCACTGATGCGCTGGGCTGCTTTAACCACACGGTGTGGGTCTTTGTGTTTGGCAGCCATGCAGCTGGCATACCACACCGTCGCACAGTTGGCCAGGACGCTGTCGATGTTACTCCTGTAAAAGTTGTCACACAGTTTCTGTGAGCGCCAGGCCTGCTTCAGCTTCCTGAGGAAAAACAGTCTCCGTTTGGCCTTTTTGACAAGCTGTGGGTGTTAGAGCTCCATGTCAGCTGTCTCAACACGGTGAGGTCGTCGACACATTCCACATTCATCGTGTCACAAAACACAAATCTGTGTAATTATTTTGATAATTTGTTGGTTGAAAATGAGATGATAGTGACATAGTGATGGCGAGATGATAGTGATTAATGTCGAGCTATTTTTCCAAAGTCATATTGCACTTCCAGGTGAGATGTGGGCTAAACAAAGACATCATCAAATTATTTAAAACACTGATGATATGTCTCAATCTCTATTCTTAAAGAGGCACTGTGTAGCTGTGGAGAAGAAACTCATACTCTGAATTTTGATATTTACAATAATAATGAGTTAATATGTGTATTAATATGTATTTTTTCCATAAGTGAATAAAACAAGCTGTTCTCAGAGGAAAATAAGGTCCCAAAACACTGTTTGAAGCTAGGAAGGTGGCAGGGTCTGCCACATGTAAACAAAGTAACACAGTATAAATTGTGTTGTCCTTTAAGGTCAGTTTGTTTATGCAGTTTATTCAGTCAAGAAAACAGAGTTTGATAATTTAGTTTGTTTAGGCAGAAGAAAATCAGCCAATGGAGGTCTTTCTCTACTCATTAACCTTTATTCTCCAAAACTACAGAATGCTCCCTGTTATCATTATAAATGATAAAACCTCTGATCAATTCTGTATTCTCTCATTTTAACGATGAAGGATGATGCTTTGCCACTCTGCTGACGTGCCATGACGAAACCATGGAAATAAACCATGGAAATAACTTTATTTGTATTTTGTAGACATATGTACGGTATCAGGAGTCTGTGATATGTTACAGCTGTACCCTATTTTATGACTCTGTTTTATCTAATGTTACTGTTCATAAAGAATACTCAACTACTCTTGGACAATGAGGACCCAAGGGGTCCACAGGAAGGGGTGTGGCTTCATCTTAACATCATGGACACAGTAAATTTGCACTGCAAAGATGATTCTATGTAAACAACGTAAAACACCCTACACTGCCACAATACTGTACTCAAAGTGCACTGTGATAAACAGCACCGAAGCAGTACAAAAATAGTCATAATGCAATATTCAGTATGAACAGGCAGGGCAGTAGCCAGGATTTTAGAAATGCTGAGGTCATCCATCCACCAAGACCATTTTGAAGATTATAGTATAAATCTGTGCATTTCTCTGTATTATTACAGGACCAATAATCACTTAGGAAATAATATCAGTTACAGCAAACAGACAAACAAAATATGGCCTGTTTTGACTTAAATGTGTGAAACTTATTTTAACTTCTTCTATGCTAAAAAAGAAGTTCAGGTAAAACTTCGTGATAGCCATCACTGATAAACAGTCAACATAGAGTTTATTAGATTTGGCAGTAATTCCACAGTTAAGAAACACTGCCATGGTTCATTAAACATGTATTATTTATTGTAATGGTTAACCATTTAAAAAGTATTACGAGTTGCTATAGAAAAAAGTTGCTTGTTAACAGTCAAAACACTCTTAAAGTTTAATTGCCTTTTCAAAAACAATGTGTATTAGTTTATTTCAACGATAAGACAGATATTTAGATGAAGATATCAAAGACCCAGTAAAGATGCCGAGGGCGTGGCCTCAGTGTCCTGGATGGGCGCTACTAGAGTCCTAAAGACAGAGAGCGGCGACAATGAAAGTTCAAAATGCTGGCGGATCATGTGGTCCATGTAGCCGCCAAAAGTTCCCAGAAGTGCTTAGCGGGCAATAGAAAACAATAGGAAAACCACGAGAATCTGTAAATAATGGTCAATAAATGCTTTGCTTTGCAACTTTTATATGCTTGTGTTAATCGATTCGACATCTGTTATGTTTACTAAACCTGTAAAGCAATAAAATCATAACATTTTCTGTTTTTATTTTATTTACTTTATAACTTGAGTGAGGCAGACTAACAGTCCAACAGACAGGTCTGGACTCACAGCAGCATTATGATAACTGTTCTAATCGGAATTCCAAGGCAAATGAATTGAAATTTGGTTTGAATTCATTGCAAATAAATGAAATTCTATCACGATTTGTTAACTATTCTTACTTAGCAATATATATGCACTTATGTTAATTGCTTTGAACTCTGTTGACTTTACTAAACCTGTGCAGTTGCTGACAACAATAAAATCGTAATATTTTCTTCTCTTTTTTTTCTAAACCTTCAGACTTGAGTGAGGCAGACTAACAGGTGACTAACAATGATTTGCCAATTGACTGAAGAATATGTCTGTATTCACAACAGCATTATGATGATGATAATATGATATCAGATGATGATAACTGTGTTCTAATAGGAAATAGGATTTGAATTCATTGCAAATAAATGGAATTCTATCATTACTTGTTAACTGTTCTTACTTATCCCAAACTTCCTCTACTCATTGATACATAATAAATCACAGAGTCTTGTTTTTCCCAATGCACTTACCACAATGAATTCCTTAAAAACAGCAGGCTTTCATCATGCTGTGGAGTAAAAGAAAAGATCATCAGGAGATTCATTAGGGTGAAGTTGTGGATTGAAGCAAAAAAAAAAAAAAACAGGAAAAAACACTACTTAAAAGATGGCCTGGGTTCAACATCAAGCAACCTCAGAAAAGCTGACAGTGTTTCAGGGCAAAGCCAGCATCACTGTTCCACCAACTACCAGAACCTGACTGCCAAGTGTCTGCTGTACTGCAGTGCATTATATTCATCAGTGTTCCTGACATGTTGCCCTCTCCATTAAAATACTTGATGGCAAAATATAAGCAACAACTGTTGAGATAATGCAGTCCAGCCCAGCACCACCATCCACTCTGACCTCAACAAATAACATAAAGTAGAATGAACACCTTTCTGATGATGTCAACAAAAACTAAACATGTATAAGATTTAAAAATGCAGAATTTATGGCACAGCTGTGACTAAAAAATTACTAATAGCAATAGTCATGTGTAGTATTATTCCTTTAATAATATTGCAAGGTGATACCCATCTAGTATGATTTATTATGCCTGACCTACCTTACTATGTTTCCAGTGTTACTGTGGTCCACTCAGTACTCCTGGCTTGCAGCATCACTGATGCTCCACAACACAGTGTTCCTACTGTAGGTTCCCAAATATGTGCAAGATGATATCACCTGTTAGGGACATTTGTTTAGTATGACTGCTTGAAAAACATCACATTCATTACGTGTTTTCAGTCTCGCTATTGTCTACTCAGCACTCCTGGCATGAAGCATGCAAAATAGAGCTGTGAAGTGGCATCACTGCATCTATATTCAAATATCAAATAAGGACTGACAGCCCTAATATAGTAGGCTATTGTATAATTGTATGGGCTGCAATATTTCACAAAATAGCTTTCTTAAGCTAGAAACACACTGACGATGGTACTGAGTCAGTGCAAAGCGTTGGTGAGAGACATCAATGTTCAGTTTATAATTAATATCATCATATCATAAGCTTCACCCATCATTCCGCAGCCTCAATGATATCTAATTGATGTTTAACTACAATCACACTCCTTACACATTAACCTCGCTACTAGTATAAATTGACAGCGTTGGATTAAGCTGTATTTAGAGAACGGAATTTAAAATTTAGCCTGTTGCACGTGTTGCTATCATTATCCTATTACCATTATTATATGCTAGCTTAAACTTTTATCTGTTAATATTCTCTGAATCTTCTAATCTAGATGGGGACAATCCACCAACATACTTAATTACTCATGTTAATTTAATTCCGATGCACTACTGATTTGAAAATGTCATTCTTTAAACATTTTACCTTGAACAAGTGTTGCTCCGGTGTGCCCCAGAAGAATTACATTGAGCAGAAATTAGCAAAAGCTAACTTTTGGGAACTTTTGCGGGGCTCCATGCTCTACAATCTCTCTATAAAAGCAAGAAATCTGTATGTGTGTGTGTGTGTGTGTGTGCCTCAAATATCTCTGCAGATCAGGATCAGACTGATCTGAGAGTTTCAACATGGCTGCTGCTTGGTTCAAGGGTGTGCAACATCGCATTTGTTTGGACTACAATGATACCTTTAATAAATTATTTCAGAAATGATTTAACAATTCTGCTAGCATTGTTAACCATAGCCACCATAGTCACGTGTGCACCAGAGCCAATCACTGCAGAGCCCATTCCCACAACACACCTTGCACCAAAGAGCTGCTGGTGGATTTCTGCAGGCACAAACAACCCTGCACACAGGTGAACATCCTGGGAACAGACATTAAGATGGTGACATCTTACAAGTACCTGGGAGTTGACATGAACAATAAACTGGACTGGACTGATCACACTGCAGCTACATACAAGAAAGGTCAGAGCAGACTGTATCTGCTGAGGAAGCTCAGGTCCTTTGGGGTGCAGGGGGACCTCCTGACCTCTTTCTATGACTCTATGGTGGCATCAGCCATTTTCTATGGAGTAGTTTGCTGGAGCAGCAGCATCTCAGCAGCAGACAAGAAGAGACTTGATAAACTTATGAAGAAGGCCAGCTGCATCCTGGGATGCCCTCTGGACTCAGTGCAGGTGGTGGGAGAGAGCAGGACGATGGACAAGCTGGTCAATTTCCTTAACACCCATATTTATTCTATATTTATTATATGTTAAAAAAAAAAAAAGAAAGAAAGAAAAATGCTGTTACTTTTGCACTACATCATGTTAATATGTATATATGTCTATTTCTTCCCTTTTTAATTTTATTGCTTATCTTTTGCTATTGTTCCTGTTATTGCAATATGTTTCTGTTTCTGTAATATTATGTCGCTGCTGTGACAAACAAATTTCCCCGTCTGCGGAACATTAAATGATTTCTGATTCTGATTCTGATACCTGCAGGTGCGAGCTTAACCGGGATTTTACTGTCGGTTCGGTCCCGTTCTGTGCATCTAAACTGACTGTTGTGGATTAATGACACTAAACGAGTCCGGACCGAGTCTGTTCCGGTCTGATGAGATCCCGAGGACAACAAAGTGGAATCGGAATCTGTGGATGTTCATGTGTAGCTAGCTGCTAGTCCACACCATAGACATAAAGATATCTTTATATGTCTATAACCCACACGGCCCACCTCCCGAGTCGACGGACCGGACGCACCGGCAGGTCCAGAACCGGACTCAGGGTAAATAATGTCCACCACGCTTTTTAACGAACATTGCCGTCACGTTTGCTTTGTGTCTGGTGCAGAAAGAAACGGTAAAAACGGCACGAAAGTGTCCGCAAGCATCAAGTTTGGTTGCTGAGGAACAGGAGAAGTTGTGGGAGGGACACCGGCGGTGATACATACAGCGACAGAGACGGCGAGATTTGAGAGTTGAGAGATTTGTGACACATAGCGTGTTTGGAGTGGATAGTTAGTGTGTTATATGCTGTTTAGTGTGTAGTGTAGTCGTTTTTTGTGTTGTAAGCCAAAACAAGGAGGAGACTGCTGAATGTGGAACAGGCAGTAAATTTCAAAAACTTATGCACACATTTAGCAAACAACAATTTATATTTGCCTTATAACTAATAAAGTTGGTTCGTTAAACATATTTGTGGTTTTCACAGTAAAAAATATTTTTCCTACTCTGATTTTGTTATTTTGTGATTTTAGGTCCATAGTGTTAATATAGTATGTCAAAATGAAAAAAATAACTGTACAGTCACACATGTGAGGTTGTGCTGAAAATAATGACATCAAGCAAGGCAAGGTAAATAGTTTTCAAGGTGAAATATAATGGTAAAATCAAAAGTTGTCAAAAACAGACAATTATATCCCTGACGTACCACCTTCAAACACAACCTCATTTGGCCATCCATGAAAAAACTACTTAACCTCCCACTTTCTACAGGAATACATGCTTCCTACGGGCAATGCACTAGTTGCTGTGAAGCAGCTGAACCATTGCAGTAAATATATATTGCGTCACTCTCACTGTGTAGGACTCTAGTCGCTACGGTCCTGTGAATAGCCAATAAAAATCGACGCGGAAGTGGGGGCGGAGCTAAGCACACTGCTGGGCAAAATGGCTGCGACCATGAAGAACGTGGAAGAAATTCGGAGTAGAGTGATACTTGGGGAATTTGGTGTGAAGAATGTAAGTACCGTCATATTAATGGATCTGTGACAACATGATCTGCTCGCTGAACGGTGCAGACACCCTGCTGAACGCACGTCCCCGTCTCCGCGCGCGCGCGTGTGTGTGTGTGTGTGTGTGTGTGAGTGAGTGAGTGAGTGAGTGAATGGACATGGATTAATCAAATGGGGTTCATGTCGCTAAATGATCAGCGTCTCTTGGTAAATTCTCCATCAGTGTGAAAATATAAGCGTGGTTGTAGAGCAGTGAGAGCAGGGGCCGACGGGAGACCGGGGTCCTTTACAGTATGACACTACACTTCCTGTCATCTCTGTCTGGATTTGCAGTACAGCATCCTTGTACATAACATAATTGATCTAGTTATAACCAGTAGTTAATTTTTAACAAGGGGGATGGCCCAATGGGAGCACCACCTTGCCCCAACACAGGTATGTGTGCCTTAACCATAACTGTGACATTTCTAATTCTACAATTATGTATCCAGTTGTCTTCCTTCTCTACCTGCAACAGTTGTCTTTTTATAACTGTATTAAAGTAATGAGTAAATCCACCTTCAAATTGAAATTGTATGCAGTGGACTGAGTATATTCAGGCAGGGTTTTCTCATGTTTCTCCCAATACACTGCAAGCAGGGTTCTTTTAAGTTACATGACCCACATGACCCCTTGGAATGTTTTACCATCTAAATTCCTTGAAGGACACACATTGAATATTGTGCAAAATAGCAGAGCCTGACCGACTTATCGGTATTTGCCTTTATCGATTTATCGGCTAATTTATAAGGTTTTATAACCTTAAATTTAAAAAGTATAATGCAGAAAAACATGCTTGAAGTCATTAAAAATTGGTGTAATGACATAGTTTGGCCAGCAGAGTGCATTTCAACGGGGGATAAAACAGCTGGTATCAGGAAATGTAACAGCCACCTCATTGATGATTAATCTATAAACCAGCACAAACATGACAATTGACAACATAACATAAGCCACCATGTTCTGAAATGACACACTTAGAAATGCTAACAAAAAGCAACATTTTGTTTTTTTTTGTGCTCTATGCCTTTCCTGTGTCTCTGACTTCCTGCCGGCGCGATCTGCTCTGTGCAGCTTGTTGCGGCTTTCGTCAAAAAATAAACCGGGCAGCTGCATCTCAAAGCAGCCGTGGCCGCTCGACTCCACTGTGCGTCGCGGCTGATCGCGACCGCTTGTGACTTGTAACACGATCTGCTACCAGGGGAGGGAGAGTGATGGCAGGTTAACAAGGGGACGGCATCCCCCCTCATCTCCCCTCACATCGCCTTCTGGTTAGAACAACTGTATTCAAAGTGTTCGCATTGAAATGAATGATTTTGCTCTGGTATAACTGGCTCCCTATTACTCTAATATTAACATATGACATGAGCCTTTATGTTAAAAATGTGTCCTTTTGTAGCTATTCATCAGATGGTTAATGAATTCATTCCTCGTGTGATAACAGTATGATATTATATCATTGTCACCACTTCAGAACGAGGAGAGCATGTGAAAAGGTTTTACTCAGCATGATAAATATCAACTGTTGGATTCCAATTGTATGAGCACATCAGTAGTGTTGTTGGGTTATTTCAGTTTGCAGCACACAAGTTGCTCTGTTACTATCACTTACTCTCACAAACACATAGAACAGCACAGACAAAGCTGTGGCTGGTTCATCTCTGTTAGCTGTGATCATCAAACTAGATAAAAGTTGCATCCAGTTTATCATGTTCAGCAGCAGTTATGCAGTTTGGCCCTTGTTGACTGGAGGGTTATTCCATGTCTACTCAACCCAACCCAATGATAATATAAATATAAATAAATAAGATGGATGGATAGATAGATAGTCCTCTGAGCTATTTTTCAGCATTTTAGTGATTCCCTGTATGTGTATTCCAAACCCCACCAATCGCTTGTTTTTCACTGGATTCAGTTTAAATCTGTCCTAAACATCCAAGAGACCAAAGGAAACATGGTAACATTGATTCATTTAAATCATGGTTGCTGAGTGGTTACAGTAATCAAATTGATAACAGAGTCCTTTCTTACTGGAACGAAGAATCTGTCATTCTCAAAAATTAGAATCTCCAGTCTCTAGTTTTGACTTTTCTGGCAACCAATGTATGGGTCTGTGTAGTATTAATGTAGTTATAACACACATAGAAGTTACGTGGTCGTGCATAAAGAAATTGAGTGCCACTTGTTAAAGCTTTAGAGCTGAAAAAGCCACTTTTGGGTTTCTGTGACTTTCCCAAGAAGGATTATTTTAATTTCATTGAAAGATTTATATTGTGTGTGTTAATATTCATTGCACCTTTCAAAAGATGTTGTATTACTACATATATAATTTTTTGATATTGGCTAATACAACATTCAGTGGTTTTATTCCGAGGTATATATTTGTACTGTGTTGACTTCAAGGTTTTCTTTCTGTGTGATATCTATTGAGAAATTTTTAAGTTACATTTTGGAGTAACAGCTGGTTTCTTTCTTTCTTTCTTTTTTCTTTTTGGCTTTTAGGTTCATACATCAGATTTCCCTGGAAACTACCCTGGCTATGATGATACTTGGGACATGCAGAAATTTCAAAAGGTACATTTCTGTTATTTTACACCTGGAAGTTGCTTCTGGTGATGGAGGAAGTCTTTGGGGTCTGTTTTTGATTCAGTTTTCCTCAGACTCCATCATTCTATCCATCCAGTGGATAGTTCAGACATCCCTCACCCCAACTCATAGGGCGTCCCATGGTGTTCCCAATCACGGTGAAATATTGTATATGAACCAATTCATCTTGCTCTTTTCAACTTGAAGGAGAAGTAATTTTACCCTGAGCTCCCTCCTAGATGTCTTTCCTCGATGTCTTTCCTCATATCTCTATGGGTGTGCCCAGACAGTGGGCAGGGTAGTATGACCCTCCAAATCCACAAGACATGTGGAATGGATGAGCAGTAGAAAGCACTTAAGTAACCTTAAGAGAGATGTAATAAATCAGATCTACAAAATGTCTCAATCTATTTCTTCTATCTGTACTTATCCATAATAAGAATAACTAAGAATGGTCAAATGTTAACATAATTTAAAGTGACCGACAAGAAATAATGATTTTACCACCCTTATTTTCATCCAAATTTAGATTAAAGCATCATGAGTGAATTGAACGAATGACTGATATGTGATTACATCTCCTCTCTGTTTGCAGAACTTCAGAATTGACTTAGTGCATCTTGATGAGAGCAGTATGGAGTTTGACATGGTGGGGATTGATGCAGCCATTGCCAATGCCTTCAGAAGGATCTTACTAGCAGAGGTGGGAGTCCCAGTCAGTCAGCTGTCTTATGTCTCATATCTTTAAACTAATCAAGATATGTTTTAAGGCTTTTTCTACCCACTTGTTTTGTGTGTGACATATATGGAATTTGATGTGGAGACATGGTCAGTTCTGTTAAAATATAGCGCAAGTTTCTTTTATTTGATAAGGGTTTATTATCTTTTCTTTCAGGTGCCTACCATGGCTATAGAGAAGGTGTTTATCTATAACAACACATCCATCGTCCAGGATGAAGTCCTGGCCCACAGATTAGGCCTCATCCCCATCAGAGCTGATCCTCGCCTGTTTGAGTACAGGAACGCTGGTAAAACTTTACAGTGACCCACTATACATGAAGCAGTAGAACAGCAGCAGCTATGAAATGCCGATTTAATATATAGATGGTAGAATATAATGACAGCTGTAATCTACTGACTTTCACACCATATTTGTCACAACCTACTTGCTCCAAATATTGGAAGCAGATTTGTTGCATTCATACTGTAAGAAGAATTTGTAAGAGTTGGTCAGAGACAACAGTTTTGATGTATTGTCAAAGACGTATGTGTTTTGTGTCGTAGAGATGTTTCCCGAAGTTAGCTTGCTAACCAGCTGTGGGTGCTCCCCCACTTCTTTGGTAGTGTGAAAGGTTTCCACAGCTAACTGATTTACTTGCTAATGTCAAGTAGTCACTACAGTCAAAGATATCAACAGCAAACAGTCTATAGAGCAGCAGTTAGGGGTTATGCTGCTCCCTATAGTTTTGGAGCTGCCTTTGAACTCTGGCCATTTTCTAAACAAACAGAAAACAATCATCCTTCACCTCAAAATAACTTGCAATTGTAAACTGATTATAGAGAATAGTACATACTTCTTTCTCTAACCAACCATGTTTAGTCGGTACAGATGCTGACATGCAGAAAGCACATTAAACAAACATATAATAGACATGTACCCATTTTGACTTTTGGTCATGTTACTCAGAGAATTGACTCACCAGCTTAGAAGATCTCCGTTTGTCGGCTAGTCCAAAATGGAAGCGACTATTGTAACCAAAGTGTAAATATGAGGAACATGACAGCTACTATTGTGTTATACCAAGTGCTCAGATGTCAGTATTGTGAAAAAACTGCTATTGTTGTTGTTTTTTACAGTTTTATTTTAAGGTTTGTCAAATATCACATTTACATCCAAATATTATGAGAGAACACATCTATTGTTAAGCTCTGCCTCTGTCATCCAGAATTCATAGAACCATAGTTACATGCTCTACGTAAATCTCATTTAACATGCGGCGTTATGCTGTTTATTCCAGGTGAAGAAGCCGCAGAGGAAGAAGGTTCCGAAATAGACACAATTCAACTACAGCTAAAGATTAAATGCAGCAGGAACCCCCGAGCCAGCAAAGAGTCCTCTGATCCACGAGAACTGTATCTGAACCACATGGGTAGGTCTCAGGTGACGCCACATGAAACAAAGATTACTGGTAATGTTTTCAGATACAGGCAAATGAGTGGTTGTAAATAATGACCAGTTAGACAAGGGGAAGTGCATATCTATGCAAGAAACATTATCCCTCTGTAAGATGGAACCTCAGTGTGACCAATGATCTGTCTCTTCTCAGTTTATTCCAAGGACATAAAGTGGGTCCCCATTGGGAACCAGGCAGATGTGTTTGCAGACTCCAGCATTGGACCGGTACATGATGACATCTTGATAGCTCAGCTTCGACCAGGACAGGAGCTGGACATTGTCATGCACTGTGTCAAAGGAATTGGTAAGAGCTTTTCAGGGTCTGAATCTCAGCACATTTTCACCTTCTTGTGTCTGTAGTAAAATACATATATATATTAAATATGTATAATATGAGAATTAAAACTCATCTCAGTGGAATACCTTACTTTTTTTATATACTGCATGCTACGGCACATACTACATTCTCCTTTGATCATGTTGTTGATCATGCTGTTCATGTGTTCTCGGTTCAGGTAAGGACCATGCTAAGTTCTCTCCAGTGGCCACAGCCAGCTACCGCCTCCTCCCAGAGATCACCCTGCTGGAGCAGGTAGAGGGGGAGAAGGCTGAACGCTTAAAACGTTGCTTCTCGCGAGGAGTTATCGATCTGGAAGATGTTAATGGTAAGAAAGACCTAATCTGACTAATCTGAATCAAATAGAATCCAACTCTGCAGAGGCCATGATGAAAAAAGGAAATGCGTGGACTTTTGTTCTACAGGTGGTACTCTCCAAGTATGTCATAAAATTCCAGTTTAGCAGCTGGTAGATTTTTCTTTTAATTGAGAGAGAGAGTTGATATAAGAAACACTCAATTATATAGTGAATTAAGCAAGGGTTCAACATTTCATCATTTATATGTAGGGCTGTAACGATACACCAAACTCACGATTTGGTTTCTATCACGATTTTTGACCCACGGTTCGATACAAACCTCAATATTTTTTTTTTTTAATAAAACATTTTATTTATGTAACATTTCAATAACTTATGTATATGATACTTGTCTGATAGTATCAGAGGTGCAGGATTGTGGATGGCGTGTCTATCTGATGGTCTGTTAACTGCACAGATCCGTCACTCAACTTAATACAGAGAAATGTCCCACAAAGCAATATTACAGAATCAAATGAAGGTAACGTAGTAACTGTCTTTGGCAACGGTGTCCTAGTTACATTTCTGCCCGATTAACAGCGTCTGTCACCGCCAAAACAAAACTTTAACTCACCGAGTGTTTATGAAGAAAAAAAATCTCTGCGACGGTCAGCCCTCCGGACCGAGACTTCAGTGAACTTTACCCCAGAAGACAGCCTCCATTGGGTTTTGATTGACATGGGAGACACTGGAGAACCCCCTTGAAAACACACACACACACACACACGTCATCACCATGACGTGTACCGTCTTTACAGTGGTGTTTCGCTCTGTGTGAACCAACATCGGCGGAGAACTGGTGAACGACTGCTGCAGTGTTAATGTGATGTTACTTACAGCTCAAGTTGTGTTGCGATTCTACCTTCTCACAGCGCGAGACAGGTTCATGGATCTTAGTGTCGCAATTTCAGTTTCGATACGTGTATCGTTACAGCCCTATTTATATGACATAAATATATTTCGGTCTGTTTTATTGAGTGATCAAGCATGGATGGAAATATTTTAGGATTGCAGTTGAGTGTAATTCTTGCTCAGTCTGCTCTGAGCCCCTGAAATCTGTAAATATCATCATTGTGTTCTTGTGTCATCCGCCTCAGGTAGGAAGGTTGCCAAAGTGGTGAACAGTCGTCTGGATACATGCAGCAGGGAAGTCCTCCGACATGATGACCTGAAGAAAGTGGTGAAGCTTGGGAGAGTGCGAGACCATTTCATCTGTATGTTCATATATATTTGAACTGCTTTAAAGACAACATTGAGACTCTGCAGCACTAAAATGAATTAAATCACTGTAAATTAAAACAATATTGAAAGTAAGGACTCACCTTTTAAGGAAAAGTTGAGCCATGCGGGTCATTCCATACCATCTCATCTAGGCTCGAAAAAAGTCATGTTGAAACTTCTTTTAATTTCCTGGGAGCTAACAAAATCTTATAGCTGTACTCCATATACTTTCTTTCTGCAAACTTTGTGTGTTTTGCAACTGACTTTGAATATGTTGTTTCCAAGAAGGACACTTTAATTAACTTGAAACGCTTTGTGTTAATATGCATGTAAGCTGTAAGATGTAACTGGAACAGAAAAGAAAAACAGGCTCAATAGGAAAACTGACAGTGAAAAAAGTGAATTTGTCAGCTCCACAGCAGTATTTAGCAACATCTACAACACTCACTTTTTATACAGGACCAAACAACTTGTAAATGTGATAGAACTATATTAATACCACACAGTATCAAATTTGGTTGCAAGAAATTAAAAAGTAGTCGAGATGTTTGAATTTTTTTATAATTAAATGTTTAAGTTAAGCAATTGGCTCGGGTCAGAATACACATGAAAAGAACTGCAGGAATACTAAAAATAGGTATAACATAGGTATAACATTTGCAATGTCCCATGAATTTAGATTACATAAATGGATTGTCTTCAAGAAAATCCATGACATGAACTGCAAAAATTTCTTAATTTCGGGTGAGTTGGCATAGAATGACTGATGTCTGTACGGTAAATAGAAAACTACTGCCAGGAGATATGAAGACAAGCATGGGAAGCAGCTAGCCTGGCTCTCTCTGAAGGTAGAATATTGCACAATAATTAACATGTTATATTTAATTTATTTAATTCGTATAAAGACCAAAGTTTAGAAAACAACAAGATGTAAGTTTTTTAGGAGTCATTATTTTTGACTATTGTTGATTCTGATTTAGTTTGGTGAAATAGCAGCCGGTGCTCCCAAAACCACAGTGACTTGTTTCTATTTCTCCACCTGGTCAGTCAGAAAGATCAGAAGAAATGAGTAATGTTGTCATGTGACTCTTGTAGTTCTTCAATTAAAATCTCTGTTGTGGGGAAATCAAGTCATGTCTTATATTGTAATATGTAATGTCCATGAAGCAATTTGTATCACTTCAGTTGATTTGATCTGCTTTCTCATACAGTTACCGTGGAGTCGACTGGCATCCTTCCTCCAGATGTCCTAGTCACAGAGGCCATCAAAGTCCTCATGGCGAAGTGTCAGAGGTTTCTCAGTGAACTGGACTCTACTGACATGAAGTGAAATAACTGAGCATGCTCACTTCCACCATAAAGGTTCTGACACTGATATACTGCTACAGCCTATCAGGGGTTGAATTGACGGTACTGCTCTGTTGATAAAACTGACACTGAATTATCAGAATTGCAAAGCCGATTTTATTACGGTGGGAAGACTTGTTTGTAAGTATGTATATACTGCTGTCTAGTTTTTTGTATGCCGTTCTTGAGTTATTGAGCCCAGTTTTCTTTCAAAGAAACATGGGGAATTTAATAAATACATCATCAATAGCATTCCCAAGGCTGTCTGTTTCTCTGCAATAAAGTACCAGGAATATGGCATTCTCATTTATCCCAATATTCATTTAAATTGTAAAATGTCCTACTCATTGCATTATGGGCCACAGTAAAACACTGTGACACACAATAAAAATAAAATGTTTATTTATTACCATATTTTATTTATTCTGTTAGCAATTATATCTGTAAAAAATGTGCATCATTAATACCTTTTAAGATGGTTTGATATGTCAGTTCCTATGGGTTCCAAGGCAAAAGTTGTTCAATAACATTCTAAGACATCTTAGGATTGTGAGATACCAAGCGTGACCCAAGTTCATGCCTTTACGGCAGCGACAGCCGTCACTGGAGGCATTACTTTTTCAATTATGTTTGACGCTTGAGGAAATTTCTTAAGATTTGGCACGTGCATCGTGGAAAGTGACAAAGTTACATTTTTTGCTCTAAATGACATATTACATAATCACGATCAGTAAATAGAGGACACTGTCTGTCTCAGTAGCAGGGAGGGAAGCTGTGTTCTGGGGGAAAGCTCACTGAAGTCTCTGTCAGGAGGGCTGACCATCTTCAATACAAGTTTCCAGAGACGGTAATTACAACAACACAATAATGGAAGGTGACAGACATGGTGAGTTTTTTGCTCTGAATCATGTCACAAACTCACTGCAATCCAACTGCTTGGCTCTGCTGCTGGGGACAGACACTATTTTATGGGCATAAATGTGATAAAGAGTCAGTAGGACAGACAGGAGGACACTTTTTTCACATATTTTTTTCCTCCAATAAGTTGCCAAAAACATTACCAGTTACCATATTACTGTTGTGTGGTCCTGTAATGTTGCTTTGTGGGTTGAAGTGTGGGACATTTCTTTTTATTTTGTTGAGTGAAGGATCTATTTAGTTATCAGACTGTGAACACCATCAAATCCACACACACTGGTTTTGCACTGGCGGGTCGCCTCTGCTGAGGCTCTGAAACTACCTCCTGAGGCACATCAGAGCCGGAGCAACTGTTCCCCATCTGTGACTTTCATACAGGCTGAGTATCCACACATGATTGCCGACTCTAATCTTGGATGTCCATCTTGAAACTGGTATGATTGTGTGAACAACCAGCATTTTACAATTTGTAGCTTCTTTGCGTTTACCAAAATCAGATTTATTGACCAAACGTGTGAACACATACATGGAATTCGATTGATTTTTGTTTCTCTCTATGAACTTACACAGTAACGGACATACAGCAGTCCAACACAAGCTCATTGGTTTTGCTCATAATGATCATCCGTGCACCTCCCTAAAAATAGTCTTTAATGGAGGACAGAATGTTGCTTGGTGGAATCAAACTTGTCCATATGGGGATAATAATTTCACCAAGAAATCAGATGGTGCACAGCCTTTTAAACAGCTCTTCGGTTTTCTTGTTGGACGGACCAACAATGATTTTAACGCAAGGTCTTCTTCCTGCTGACTGAATCAGTAATTCAGTTCATGCATAATGCTGTCTTCTGATATATTGTAAAGAAATCCTTGTTTTCTCAGTTGTTACTTCAGTTCACAGAGGTGAGCTCGGGTGGGAAGCTCAGGTGAGATTCTCAGGGAGCAGGAGCTTAATTGTCAAGATGCCCAACATCTGTAAAAGAGAAAGGATGTGTGCACTTCTCTATGGTATTCAACAGCAGATGATAATATCAGCTGCTATCTTAAATATCCTCCCTGCTGGAAAATTCAGCATAGACCAGCACCAAAACCAGCAGTAAGACCAGCATAATTGTGCTTTGGTGCTGGTCTATGCTGGTTTTTCCCAGCAGGACTGTTCATACACAGACATATGAAAAAGACCTGAGAAATATCCTTCTCCATTATAAACAGAAACCCAGTAAACTTTATAAACTATTCTATTTTTTGCTCCCATAACTTCGGGTTTGTTTCCAATTAAAGTCTTTCTCCTCCCTTACCAGCTGATATTTTTTGCCTCCATGAAGTCTCTTGATTTGTTTCACTTTTTTAGTGCACGCTGGCTAGTACGCCTGTTTGGAACGTCACTTCCGCCTCCTCCTTCGCAAAGCAAGATGGCGACCGTTGTAGACAGAGTTGATGGATGTGTTGGGTCATTGGACTCAGACGCGGTGTCACCGAGACAGTCAACCCCTCCACCGGACCAGAACAATCCGCTGTTAGGACTGCCCATCGTGGCCATTGAGACTATTCTCAATTTGTTGTCCTACGATGAGATCAGCCTGCTGCGCTCGGTAAGGGGAACAAAAACAAGCCAGCTAGGAAGGGAACAAAGCTAACGCTAGCCACATGCATTGCTTATATATGGATACTAGTTTTGTATCGTCGTAAATAATCATTAGTAGTATTTGTGGCCGGTGTTAAGTGCCTGTGCAGCCGTCTAATTGCGGTCACGGCCCGTAGTGCTAATTGTGCTGTTATCTATTAGCAGGACAGCCTAGCTAAGCAGTGACTGGAATGATGTTACACGACACACCAGACAGCAGAAAATGAGTGTGTCGATAGGAGGAAAGATGACCCGGACTGTCTCAGATGTAACTCGTGTAGGTGTTCTGGCCCCCAGACATGCCCGTCCCTTTGTGGATAAAAAATGTGGTGGTGAAGTTTGTTTGGAATCATTTATCGGTATGTTTGAACACTGGCTGTGCTTTCCATTGCAGCTCTTCAACAGCCTCTTCATTCTACCAGCGTTGCTGTGCTATTGGAGGTTTAAACACGACTGTCATACTGGGTAACTGTATGGCAGTCATGTTGTGTTCCTTAATACAGTTTCTTGCCATGCAAAATGATCAGCCTCATTCTGTGCCTGTCATGCAGGCCTGGTTCTGAATGAGAGACTAAGTGGCCCCTGGCCACAGACATGTAACAGCTCTCTACTGGCTATCTTTATACACTTCAGACAGAGACTCTTACTTGGGGCCCCTCAGGCCTGTTACCTGTAGCCCTGTGGGTTTTTAAAGACCTCTGCACATATTTCAGAGTCAGAGACTAACAAATGAAAAAAAAGAATCTGAAAACACATCTTTCTGTGTTTTTATAAGACATGTTCATAATCCTCAGAGTCTCTCCTCTTTTATCCTCCCCAGAGTTTCTCCTCTGGTGTACATTAAAGCCTTTTTCACGAGGGACTAGTATCACCTGTGGACCTCTGGTAATTGGTAATAATTGCAGAAGACATCTTTAATACATGTCCATGAGCTATGGCTGTAATTTGTCAGTTAGAAATTCCACTGCATATTACCAACCATATTTTGCCAAACACACAGGTACAGTAATAATGTTGGTACATCTGTGGTTTGGGGTTGCATTTCTGTTGAAACATCAATGTTCTGTTGTCTAAACTAAAAAAATTGCCCACAGCTCATATTATGTTGAGCAGCAGTCAGTAGCTGTCCTGTGATAATGGCTGTATTGGTGTTTTAAATGTGATGAAAGAGAAGGTTAGGAGTGATAATAGCTTATCATTTACATTTACAGTTCAGGACATTTAGGAGATGCTTTTTTCCAAATGCTGTAACATATGCTAAAGTGAGCAGTTCAGTTCTTAATCATAGTACTAATTTGGCAGACACATCACTTCTGAAGGTTTATGTTGCACAGAGCTTTGACATATCCAGAAGATAATGTCAGTAAATAGGAGTAAAATAAAGACTTAATTTAATAAAACACTAAAATGGCATTGTCATTTCTAAATCAAATGATGTCCCTGGCTTTATTAGTGCTGTGATCATTGGGCTTTAGCTAGACATTTAGCCAGTACTTCTCAAATTATCAGTTACTTGATCTTAATAAACATGATAAGTGAATGGGTCAAGGAGTGCACATTATACTTGTGAAACAGGATAATCCTCCTGTTAACTGTACACTTGGGTTAATAGATTTGCAGATCAGAAGAGGTTAGTAAAATATGTCCTTGTGCTACTTATACATGTCAAGATGGTCAAAACAGCCACCCCCCAAGTATAATCATGAATGGCAAGTTCAACTGTAAAATGACAATACTAGAGACTGGAGGTACTGTCATCCGTCCAAACTCCTGGGAGATGAACACCATCTAAGCAAATGAAAAATCTACTAAAATTCAGGAGCTCCACAGGAGGAAACAGAACCCCAACACTGTTTTGCTATTTTTTGTCATAAAACCAATAACCTATCTTCTCTTGTTCATCTTCTCTAGGTGTGTAAGCGAATGGACATGATCTGTCAGCGTGTCCTTAATCAGGGCTTCCTTAAGGTGGAGCGTTACCATAGCCTGTGCCAGAGGCAAGTCAAAGCCCAGCTGCCCAGGTCTGTATCACTCAGCACAGCCTCAAATTGTAGAATAGACATGGACATAGATTGCACAAATGTTTCTGGAGACTGAGGTTAGAGTTAATGTCTTCCTTCAATTTACCAACCCTGGGTTTTTGGCCCTCTTGTGGGCGGTGATGGTACTGCAGGGGGCAAGGGAAGAGTTTAAGAATTGATAAATGAATTTGTTTTCTAACTTAAAATAAGGTGTAATCTAATCTATTACTTTCCACTTGAAAATGACCATAAATAGATTATGAAAGAAACCTAATGTGTGTCTAACATGAATTTCTGCAGACCAGGGCGATCGAAAATAGGGCTGGTTGGCCAAAGTTGGCCTGCCTAAAGGCCAAATTGAGCACTAGTGGTCGCTGTTCAGCACAAGCATGTCGGACCAAAACAAACCACACCACCCTCTTTGCTGCTGCCATTCTCAGTAGCACAGAGGTTCTGAAAGGAGGTGGCTCACATGCACTAACCTGCATGCACAGCCAAACTGGCTCCAAAACAAAACCCAGAGAAGCTCAATGCTAACACAAAGGAGCGTGACGTCACTCCTCTATATCTTTACATAGCAAGTAGTTGTTTCCTGACATCTAGTGAGGCTGAATGTTGAATATTGGTACTTTAAGGTTCAATGTAGCCCACCAGATGTTTCTAGTGAAAAAATGAAATAAAAATAAAATAAAAAGTTTGTGTAAAAAAAAAAAAATGTTTTTAATTTATGGGAGGTAAATGCTCTTTAAGTAGGTAGAATTTGCAATTATAAAAAGGAAAAGCAGCGTGACACCTGGTGCAAGAAGTCAGTCAAAGTGAAACTCTCAAAAAGTAACCGAGGCTGGACTTCTGGTTAACAAGCAGAGGGAGTAGACGTGTTGCACGAGTGCTCCCGTGAACATTTAACATTTTAAACCATCCAGCCCTCCAACTTTACGTCAAAACGAATCCCGCTCTCCTTTCTTATTTTCTCTCTTTTCACTTTGCCTGAACAAGCCCTGTTTTTTCTGAAATGGCTGTGAAAGGAGGCAAGTTGGGCAAAAAAGACGATGCTATTGCTAGCCTAAACTTGGAAGCTATCGCCATGCTGCTCGAGGAACATCGTGAGGACCTCAGCCAACGAGTTATGGACCTCGAGAGTATTTGCTCGACTCTACGTCACGATAACGCTCGGCTAAAGAAGTTGGAGAGCCGAAGCAGGAGATAGAACATGCGTATCCTGGGTCTACCGGAGTCTACTGAGTTCTTCTCAAAGCTGCTGTGTGAGATATTTGGGAATAACACGCTGCCCTCACCACCAGAAATCGACAGAGCCCATCGTTCTCTAGCATCGAAGCCGGCCCCCGGACAGCGACCACAGCTGGTCAGTCCCCGCCTGCACTGTTACCAGACAAAGGATCTTCTCCTTAGAGAGGAAAGGTGGAGAGGGAAACTTGAATATCACGGCCAGCCGGTTCGGGTGTGGAGGACTACAGCCCTGAAGTTCACAACCAGCGTGCAGAATTCAGTGGAGTAATGGCAGAACTTTATAAACTGGGTCTGAGGCCGGCTCTTCTCTACCCTGCCCGGCTGCGTCTCACACTATCCGGTGGAGCCAGAAAGTGGATCAACTCTGTGGACGAGGCGCACAAGTACATCGAGAGCTACCGCAGGTCTCTGAAACGGTCATAATGGAACTGTGCAACAACTCACTACTGTTCGCGGTCCTGCCACTCTGCAGGTTCAGTGCCATGTTAGCCTGTGTGGTTTGTTTATATAGATGAACATGTTCAATCTTCCGGCTCCTACGTGAGTATCTTCGCTTCGCTCCCTCAGTCAGACAACTATTGCTGATACTTATTCATGTTTGCAAAGAAATCTCATGCTGATCTCATTTTGCATTGACGGTGTAAGTGAAACAGAATTTATTTCCATTCTCCCATTACTTGCAGCCTGGCTCTTTTGGCAGCATCATTAATATTCAATTTAATCTGACTTGGCAAGTTTTTTACCATTTTACCTGCAAGCTCTGCAATAACTTTAGTTGACACTTCTAACTCTACCTTTTTAAGGGCCGGGATATTTGCCCTATGTTATTTGTAATCACATCTCAGAGCTCACGTCAGGGTGTCTTAAGTCTTATTTTGATAAGGGATTCTCTCCTTCTTAAGTATACAAGTTGTATTAGAGGTGCCAAGTCCACAAATGTTCACGATATGGGAATAGTAGTTAGTTTAGTGTAAGACAGGAAGATCAGTCACTGGGTAATGTTTGTTCTAAAGAGCTTGCTGCTTTTTTTCTAGCAGCTGTCTTGGTTGAGGAGGGTTGGTAGGGGGGATCTGTCACTGCCAGAGACAGAGACACTTGGTCAAGTTTTCTCTCAAGTAAAGCCCACGACCTTAGACCCAATTCCCACACTGCTTTTTAAAACACTTTGTGGATTCTTTGAGGATCAGCTGTTATATATGGTGAATTGCTCTCTTCAGACGGGTGAAGCCCCTTCTGAAGAAGAGCAACCTAGATCCCAACACCTTTAATAATTATCGGCCTGTATCCAACTTACTGTTATTAAAGTAAAATTTTGGAAATAAATCGTTTTCTATCAAGTGAATGATTTTTTTAATCGCAAACAACATTTTAGAGAAGTATCAGTCTGGCTTTAGGACGAACCACAGTACACAGATAGCCCTTTTAAAGATTTTAAACAACATCAGGTGCAACTTAGATAACCATAAACTCACAGTCTTGGTACTGCTGGATCTAACCGCTGCCTTCGATACAGTTAACCATCACATTTTATCAAATAGACTGAAGAACCTGGTCGGCCTCTCTGGTACTGTTCTTAACTGGTTCATTTCTTACCTCACAGATCGACACTTCTTTGTAAGTATGGATACATGTTCCTCAGAAACCCACAAAATAAAGTGTGGGGTTCCCCAAGGGTCAATTTTAGGTCCAACTCTTTTTAATCTGTACATGCTTCCCCTTGGGGACGTCATCAGGAGGCATCAGCTTTCATAGTTATGCTGACGATATGCAACTGTACATCGCTGTGTCTCCTGATGACACAGGGCCTATTGATGTCCTCTTTAACTGCATTTTAGATATCAAGACATGGATGGCAGCAAAGTTCCTACAGCTCAACCAGAACAAAACAGAAGTTTTACTCATTGGTCCTGAAGGCCTGAAAGAGAAACTTTTACCAAAGTTAAAGGATTTTAAACCATCACAATCTGTAAAAGATCTGGGTGTGATTTTTGACTCTGAGCTGTTTTATTCCACACATCAAAAATATAACAAAGACAGGTTTTTACCATCTTAAGAATATAGCCAGAGTCCGCCCGTTTCTACCTCAGGCCAGCACGGAGGTGCTGATGCATGCTTTTATCTCTTGTTGTTTAGACTATTGTAATGCCCTGCTCTCTGGCCTTCCAAAAAGAGCATTTCGAATCTACAATTATTACAAAACTCAGCTGCACGAGTGCTGACGAGGACCAGAGGGCGGGAGCATATTACACCGGTTTTAAAGTCGCTTCATTGGCTCCCTGTGCGTTTCAGGATTGATTTTAAGGTTCTTTTACTAGTTTTTAAATGTCATAACGGTCTTGGGCCTTCTTATTTATCTGACCTGCTTTTACTCCCTGAGGTCCTCTGGCACCAGCCTTTTAACCACCACAGGTTAGTTAAAAAAAACATGGGGAGGCAGCTTTCAGTTGTTATGGGCCCCGACTGTGGAACAGCCTGCCAGAGAGCCTCAGGGTCGCAGAGACTGTTGGGGTTTTTAAAAAGAGGTTCAAGACCCACCTTTTTAACCAGGCTTTTAATTGAAATTTAAATTCTTTTTAATTCCTTTAATGCCGTGCTAATCCGAGCACTTGTATCTATTTATTTATTTATTTATTATTTTTAATCCTTTTTTACTGTTTTAATCTCTCACGTTTTAGCCTTTATGCATTTATGCTTTTAAGTTTTAGTCTCTTGTGTTTTTAGCCTATGTTTTAGTTCCCTGTGTTCCTTAGCTTCTACACTTTTTGCCTTATTTTACTGTTTTAGTCTATCAGTTTTTAATCTCCAGTGTTTCCTCATGGGGGCCTGCCAGGCTGGGGGTGGTCTCTGGTCTGGCAGCAGGGGGTGCTGTCCCGTGGACGGCTCCAGCCTGGGTGACCAGAGGGCTCTGCACCTTGGTGTGGGGCCTCCTGTCTGCCCGGGTTGGGGTGGTCTCTGTGGCAGTGCTCCCTGCAGCCTTGGACCAGGATCTGTCCCAGTGTGGTTGGCCCCCCAAAGGTAGCTTCCTCCACGCAACAGGTCTCGCTGCCCGGCCATGTGTCTTTAGTGACAGCTACTGTATGGGTGAGCGTGAGTGTGTATGTCTGTGTGTGTATGTGTGAGTGTGTGTATGTCTCTGTGCATGTCTGTGGGGGTGGGAGGGTTGGGTTCTTTTAATTTTCTTCTCTTGACTTTATTTTGCTGTTTCTCATTTTCTGCTGTTGTTTGTATATTTCTGTGAGGCACTTTGAGATACTTTTTCTGTATGAAAAGCGCTATATAAATAAAGATTGATTTGATAAATATTGGAGAGAAGTTTTTCATACACTTTCTCAAGTGTTGAACATCAAATTGGATCCAGACCCACTGGCTGCTTTGTTTGGGGTCATGGAAGGGGAGAAAAAGTTAACTACAGCAAAACAACGCAGTTTATCTTTTTTTCTCCCTTCTGGCTCGACGAGCAGTTCTGCTCAGGTGGAAGGATGCTCTTCCTCTCACTCATACACAATGGCTGGAAGACATCATGTCTTAAAATCTGAGAAAATCAGGTACTCACTTCAGCATTCAAATAAAAAGTCTCAGAAAATGTGGGGTCCCTTCCTAAAAGCATTCCAGACAAGGCTTGGCCCTTGAGCTCAACTACGCTGCATACTTCTTACTCTCTCCTAGTGCAGGCTTTAGGTGTAACAGTGATCTTATGCTATGACAAATACTCTGGCAGTGACAGGGGAGGGATTGTTTTGTACACTTTTGATTTCTTTCTTTTTTTTTTTCCTCTTTCTCTTTTTTTTTTTGGGATTCTTGCACATTCCACTGGTGCAAGCTGTGTTTGTTATACCATACTCCTTTCATGTCTCTGTAATGGCTGTAACGCACTGCACATTTATTATATATAAGAAAACTTCAATAAAAAGATCTTGAATCAAAAAGCAACTGAGGCTTTATATGCGATTATATGTGAAATCTTAAAAGTGCCTCTTTTGTCATAATTATGCATTTACATGAAGGTTTGACTCACATTCTGTCACAAATAAAGCCTAGGTTGTGTTTTGGTGTGAGTTTCACTTTAAGGAAACTTGGGATCCTAGTGCCATTTTGCGTTTTAACAAAACAATATATAGCTGTTTGCTCTTGGCTTGTGGCCCACCATTACAAATTATTTGTTGGTCTTTCAAGAGAAAGCATTTGGGTATCCCTGCTCTAGACTCAAGCTGACAGCATTTAAAAAAGCCTGGAGCTGAGCTTACAACTTATCTGCACTGGCTGTGGTGAAAGCAGCATATCAGCAGCGAAACAGCAGAAGCTTCAGTCCTCTCTGTGCTGGAGGGGTTCCTGTACAGCACTGCTGTGCACTCAGAACATTGTCTGAAAGTTCTTACAACACAATGCAATAGTAAGGCAAGAATGTATTTATAGCCTGATCTTCAGGTTGCAGATAGGCCTGTTAAGAAATAGCTGATATGGTGTTCGCAGCTGTGGTTGATAAAACTGAAGCATACTATACATGCTCGATCAGACACACGTGAGACAGGCCACTGAAACACACAGTTGAAATATGTCTGGTGTTCATTGGACACAGAAAGGAGGGGTTTCCATCCTCTTCCAGCAGAAATGAAGAAACACAGCTGGCTGGCTGTTGTGTGCATTTTCCAGATGGATTTCAGGCAGCTTAGTTGTGTCTCTTGAGGCTCATCAGAAGGAGTCCAATACTTAAACATGATTCAGACCCACTGGTTTTAATCTCTGATAGGTTAAATGATGATCCTAGATGGTGATTTGATCATGCAGCTGTGAATATCACTTCTGGCCATTCAGTGTGATTATTTCTCCAAGAAAAGTAAGGTAAGGAGAAAGGACACTGAGATAGATGACAATCAGGATACCCTTTCCTCTTCAGTAGACATGGGTTACTGAAATAATGCTCAAATCAAATGTTTTTATCTAGCTACTGGCATTTTGTGAGAGTTTCAGCCATTGGTTGAACTTTGTGTCACCAATTGGTTTCTTCTCCAGTGGGTATGATTTTTAGAGGATGATGCATTGAACTTTGTCTCTGTAAAACAGTCCACCTCACCTCAGCCCCAACTGTAGTTCTTCTCCTTTAGTTTTCTCACTTCACTATGTGACATTATGTGTAAGGAACTTCATTCAAGGCTCTGATTAAAGTTTGATAAAAAAACATACTTTAACAATACCTTGAAAACTATGTCTTAACAAACACAAATGGTTTGAACATTTTATAATATATATTTTTTTAAACTAAATTTCAATGTTATGTTTGTGCAGCGTGACAAAAGCTTCACTAAAGGCCAGCAATACATATCATGCACATCAGTTTTTGATGGTGTTTAGCCTACGGACCAGACTTAGACTTCACAAAAGAATGTAAATGTAATCACCAGACAGTAGAGAACAGTCAACTACTGAGCCTTCTGGGAATGTTTTGGGTAACCCTCTTAATTCTGACTAATGTATTGTGTGCATTATAGAACGAAAACTCCAACCAAACCGCCTAATTTGTGACCCTGTTATTACTGGAAGTGCACAGACCCCACTGCACTGTGTTAAAGCCGAGGAAGAATATTTTACAAACTAAAGCTGTCAGTGACGCTGTGATGCACGGTTAGAAATTGTGAGAAACATTGTTTAATACAAGTTCTTAGAAAGCCTATCTTCACCACTGTGTTTATCATCATGTGTCTCCAGGCGAGAGTCAGAGAGGAGAAACCATTCACTGGCCCGCCATGCTGACATCTTGGCTGCTGTGGAGACACGCCTCTCTCTGCTCAACATGACCTTCATGAAATATGTCGACTCCAACCTCTGCTGCTTCATCCCTGGAAAGGTCAGCACAGGTCGCTGTGGCCCACAACATGGCAGTAACAATAGTCTAACAAAAGTTCTTTTCAGTACAGCCATAAACTCACATTAATGACAGGTACATTTTATGCATGATGTGATGTCCAAGATACACTCACAGTTTTATACACCAAGTCTTGGTCTTGTGTAGAGCCAATAAAAATGTTGTCCCCATGCTGGTTAGTGTAAGGTGAGATTTAACTATAAAATGGTGTGTAGCTTGATATTTGGTTTATTTGAAGATCTGAATTGGCTAAATAGAAAATATGTTAACGTTTACTGGGGGATTTAATACTATTTTTTAAATACAAATGATCAGTTTGATAATTTGAGTGAAAAGTTGAATAATTGAAAAATGTCAATGAATTTCACAATTTCTTAGTGTTTGGTATGTCCACCTTTTTATTTATGACATCATTCACTTGAGCTGGCTTGGGCCATTGCAGCATATCCAGAACTTGTTTTCAATCGCCTCCGTGACCTCCACTGGTTCCTCTTGCGGCCACATCCTATTCAAGACGATAGCGTTTGCCTTCAAGGCCGTAAACGATAAGGCACCCATCTACCTCCCAACACTGGTCAGACCACGCCCCCTGCGCGAGCACCTCGCTCTACTACATCAGCTGGCCAGCTGGTATCGCCATCGCTGAGAGCAAACAAAGGTCACTCAGCGAAGTCACAACTCTTCTCTGTTCTGGCGCCTCAGTGGTGGAACAAACTCCTGACTAATGTGAGGACAGCGGAATCACTCGCCATTTTCCAAGACTCAAGACTGACTCGTTCAGATTTCACCTCGACCCTGCATAGCATGACTCCCTGGATCACTTTTCCTCGTGATGTTTAGGTCTAGTGACTATGGAGGAAAGTCTGACAGTCAGGTCTTTGGTCTTCATGTAGTCCTGTAAAAGCTTTGAGGTGTGTTTTGGGCTCATATTTGGAGACCATGCAAGCTCAAGTGTATGCTGTTATTAAAGCCAATGAGGACATACCGATATTAAGATATACTTGAATTCATTGACCTTTTTCAAAGATTCAACTTTTTCACTCAAACTGCTAAACTGATTTTATCATTTGAAATGAATTCAGTATAATGATAGTTCGTTCATTCATGAATAATAGTTCATACAAAAGAAATGGATAACAAATATTTTAACTGGTCTCAGACTTTTTGAATGTACTACACACAGTGAATTTACAACATTCAAGTGTAGAAAAAAGAAAAAAAAAACATTGAATACACAGCAGTACTTTCTAAATGTACCATCGCTATCTTGAGAAATTGAGTCAAATACACAACATGCTATTAAGTGAGATTTTGTCAATTTAATTTGTCAGTTTGATTTTAAATGATGTTTTCTTGCAGCTAGAACCTCAGGTTTACTTTTAGCTGTCCATGGTAATCCTATATCAGTTATTGTTAACACAGTTTGAAATTGTGTTTTACTGTATCAGGGTATGTGTATCAAATTGACACAGTACCCAATGTATTGGTCCATGGACTAACAAACGTCTGCGCAAGACAGGCTAGAAGGCTCAGTATTCAGTCAGCATTGTGGCACCATCTCTACTGATACACATGTTACACAAAGCCCGGTTTTTCAACTGCCAATGCATTTCTTACTCAAATTGAGACTTACTGGCTGCAGTTCTCAGACCTGCCAACCAGATGGCTCGTTGAGATTACCAGGGGTGTAAAAGAGCCGTTTGTGTTCAGTCATGTCTGTTGGGTGTTTTTGGGTTTTGTTGCGTTATCTGTCATGTCCTGATCATGTACTGTTGTGTGTTGTCAGGTTATAGATGAGATTTACCGTGTGCTGCGCTACGTGAACTCCACTCGAGCTCCCCAGCGAGCTCATGAGGTTCTGCAGGAGTTGAGGGACATCTCCTCCATGGCCATGGAGTACTTTGATGAGAAGATTGTTCCTATCTTGAAGAAGAAGCTGCCAGGGGCCGACCTGTCCGGTCGTCTCATTGGCTCTGCACCAGGTAAACAGACATTTGCTTGTCCTGGCTAAAGTTAGACTTCAAAAGAAAATTTAACCCAGAGCGGGTCTCAATACCTCTGCTCTCAATTAGACTCTAACACATTGGGCATAATTTTGACAGACGTTCCTATTACAAATTAAACCCTAAGTGTCAGGTGAGTGGCAGCTACAGTCTTGTTACTGGAGGTTGGCTGACACAACTGTCAATTTTTAATGACTTGGCGCTTGAGATAGAGCTCTTAGTCAGTTAATTAGTGATTCTAAGAAACTTACTATTTTCATGATCCTTAAATATATTCTGTCATTTTCAGCAAAAAATTCAAATATTTGATGCCTCCAGCATTTGAATATTTCTGACAGTAAATTGTGGGTCTTTTGGGCACTGGACTGTTGGTTGGACAAACAATGCAATTGAAGACTTCTCTATGGGCTCTGGGAAATTTTGATTTTAACAATTTATTTGACATTTTATATACAAAACAACTGATTTGTTGTGATAATAATTGGCAGATGAATCACTAATGCAAATAATTGTCTCCCCACTGGAGATTACCTTGGCTTGTTGCCAGCAGGTGGTGCTTCATAAGTGAGGTATTATTGCAGTGATACATTAAATGGGGGTCACCTGACATAATTTTTATGTTCATATTGGACATTGCATGAAGGAGTTGAATCCCACATCCTGTGCCCACTATATGGAACTAGAGGACATACACTTATTATACATCATGTTGCTGTATATCAAGTGTAGACCACACAATGAAAATGTGATATACATTGAATATTTGTCAAGTTAGGCTTGTTAATTGTTGCCAGTGGGTGGTGCTATGACTATGACTCGACTCAGTATTTGCATGTAGATATCTACAGGCTGGGGTGCTTATCAAGCAGGTCAAATGTGGGGCAGGTTTGTCAATGTACATTCAAGTCACATCAGATTCCTGTTTCATGGAAAACATGCAAATAGTTTGCTTGCCATGGTAATAGCATTCCAAGATTGACTGAAGCTGACTACATTTGAGGTGGATATACTTGGAGTTCACAAAAGTAATGCACATGTATTGCAAAAGGTGCACTTCAAACAAACACTAAAGTAAAAGTCTTTAACTCAGCTGATGGTTCCATAAGTATTTTAGGAAAGGTCCCCATATACACTATATTACCAAAAGTATTCGCTCACCCATTCAAATGATCAGAATCAGGTGTTCTAATCACTTGGCCTGGCCCCAGGTGTATAAATTCAAGCACTCAGGCATGCAGACTGTGAAACAAGACATTTGTGAAAGAATGGGCCGCTCTCAGGAGCTCAGTGAATTCCAGCGTGGAACTGTCATAGGATGCCACTTGTGCAACAAATCCAGTCGTGAAATTTCCTCGCTCCTAAATATTCCACAGTCAACTGTCAGCTCTATTATAACAAAATGGAAGCGTTTGGGAACAACAGCAACTCAGCCACGAAGTGGTAGGCCACGTAAAGTGACGGAGAGGGGTCAGCGGATGCTGAAGCGCATAGTGCAAAGAGGTCGCCGACTTTCTGCACAGTCAATTGCTAGAGAGCTACAAACTTCATGTGACCTTCAGATTAGCCCAAGTACAGTACGCAGAGAGCTTCATGGAATGGGTTTCCATGGCCGAGCAGCTGCAGCCAAGCCACACATCACCAAGTGCAATGCAAGGCGTCGGATGCAATGGTGTAAAGCACGCCGTCACTGGCCTCTAGAGCAGTGGAGACGCGTTCTCTGGAGTGATGAATCACGCTTTTCCATCTGGCAATCTGATGGACGAGTCTGGGTTTGGAGGTTGCCAGGAGAACGGTACATTTCAGATTGCATTGTGCCAACTGTGAAATTTGGTGGAGGAGGAATTATGGTATGGGGTTGTTTTTCAGGAGCTGGGCTTGGCCCCTTAGTTCCAGTGAAAGGAACATTGAATGCTTCAGGATACCAAAACATTTTGGACAATTCCATGCTCCCAACCTTGTGGGAACAGTTTGGAGCGGGCCCCTTCCTCTTCCAACATGACTGTGCACCAGTGCACAAAGCAAGGTCCATAAAGACGTGGATGACAGAGTCTGGTGTGGATGAACTTGACTGGCCTGCACAGAGTCCTGACCTGAACCCGATAGAACACCTTTGGGATGAATTAGAGCGGAGACTGAGAGCCAGGCCTTCTCGACCAACATCAGTGTGTGACCTCACCAATGCGCTTTTGGAAGAATGGTCAAAAATTCCTATAAACACTCTCCTCAACCTTGTGGACAGTCTTCCCAGAAGAGTTGAAGCTGTAATAGCTGCAAAAGGTGGACCGACATCATATTGAATTCTATGAGTTAGGAATGGGATGGCACTTCAGTTCATAGAATGAGTAAAGGCAGGTGAGCGAATACTTTTGGTAATATAGTGTATGTTGGATTTTCTTGTTTGAGTCTCTGACTGAGTAGCGGATCTTTTCAAAGCTAAGACAGGACATAATGTCTCTCAACCACTGAGCGTGGGTGGACAGAGCTGCATCCCTCCACCTCCACCCAGAGAGGCAAAGGACAACGTGCAACGTTTGACTGGAGTCAGAAGTGCATCCATCTCTCCAGTAGTACCAAAAAGGGCAACCAGAGTGCAGGGTTCCTATTCAGAATTAACAATTTGGGATAGAGTTTGGAAGACGTACCTCCAGTATTTTTTCCAGGCTTGTCCAAAACACATGGATAAGTGAGGCCTCATCTCTTTTACACTTGTCACAGCAGGGATCTACGTCAGGAAACATGCAAGACAATTTCACTTGCACGACTTTAAACTGTAACAGACAGTGATGAGCACAGATAGATGTCGAAGCAGCTTTAATTTTGTCAAGAGGGGCATGCTATTTTTATTGTCAATTTTGTTAACAATTGAAGCAACAGACACATACACAACACATACATATATAATAAAATAAAGAATTTCATAAGGAATTTTGACACAGACTATAACATGTAAAAACAAAATACGGGTACACACAAAGAGGCTTAAGATAGCATCAGAGCTGAATGTCCACTTGAGTGCATCAATTATGTCAAGATAGATACTTGATCTTTAGGGGGGTTTCAAGATAGGTCCCCACACACCACAACATTTCTGTAACTTACTGGATATCTCATATCTCAGTTTTTCAGTGTGGAGGATTCCTACTAGCTCCCTCAGCCAGGCCTCAAAATTAGGTGGTGAGTTAGATTTCCACACTCTCAAAATACATCACTTTGCTCTGACCATACCATAGGCCACTACTGTACTAACATTCCGACGCATCTTGTCCAAAGTGTTAGAAATGCCAAGGAAAGCAGTTTCAGGGTCAGGATCCAGGTTTACTTTAAGTACACGGGAATACCATCTGAAAATCAAACACCAGAAATCTTGAATCTCAGTGCTTAGCCAAAATTGGTGTGCAAGTCTGCTGCCTGATTTCTTGCACCTTTCACACAGGGGGGAAGCTTGGGGAAAGATTTTATGCAACTTAACCTTCGAATAGTGTAACCTGTGTATGACCTTGTATGGAATGAATAACCTAGCATTGACTGAGCAATGGTGAATGTCATTTAAAGCTTGTTTCCATATTTCATCTTGAATAGTGATGTTGAGATGAGCCTCCCACATTTGTTTAAATTTAACATCAGGCTGTGCAAGTTTGTAGGAGAAAATACAAACCAATTTTGAAATCAAACGCTTTGCTTCTAGTGGACTAGTGGACTGGCATGCAGTGATGTCTTTGGAAGTTAACAAAATTTTCTAATCTGTGTCCAGATTTTTTTGAGCATTAATTACAAGAGGCTCTTGGCCTTGGTGATGGAAAAAGAATTGCCCTGAGGGAGGTTTTTTGAGGTAGACTTTGTTCTATTGCTAACCAGGACGGTATCTCAGTCTGTGGATCAGGGTCATTAGCCAGTTGCCAGTATACCATCGCTTTGCTATTAGCAGCCCAGTAATAATGTAAGAAGCATGGTAGGCCTAGGCCTCCAAATTCCTTTGGCTTTTGAAGATGTTGTTTAGAGATTCTGTGTGCCTTTTATCCCCAGATAAATGGTAAAATCACAGAGTCACTCATTTTAAAGAAGGACATTGGGATAAAAATTGGGATGTTTTGAAACAAATAAAGGAATCTTTGCAGGGAAACCATTTCAATTGTATTTATTCGGCCTATCAATGACAGAGGCAATGTTATCCATTTTTCAATATTCTTTTTCAGGGCATTTAATCTCTCTGTGAAGTTATTTAAAAAGTAGTGCATTTAGTGCATTTAGTATTTAACACTGTTTTTTGAAATGTTAAACTGAGTAGAGGTCATGAATGCGGGATCTAATTCAGCTGTGAGCGACAGAAGTCACTTTTTTGCCAGTTTATGGTGTATCCCAAAACCGTGTCAGCCTCATTCATCAGATCAAGCAAATGCAGGACAGATTGTTCGGGATCTGTCAGAAAATTAGCAATGTAATCGGCATAGAGTCATATTTTATGATTAATACCATCAATAGTGATAAGCTTAATGAACTTATTTTTCCCCTATACTAATTGCCAATGGCTCAATGGCTAGTGCGAAAAGAAATGATGAGAGGGGACACACTTGACGGATGCCCCTCTCTAGCGGAAAGGGATGTGATCTGCTTTTACAGAAATCTAAGTTTACACTAACTGGAGCGTGATCGAGACGACAATATTGTGATATTTGGTGTCCAGCACATTTGGTAGGGGCTTAGAATCTAGAAGAAAAAAATTAGTGAGTATGAGTTATGCAATTTGGAAAAAAATGAATACTCTGTCTGTTGGGTGCTGAAATCGCCAAATGTCTACAATGTTGAATTGAGGAGATTGGGCTTAAAGTGACTGATGCATTTGAGGGGCTTGATTGTTTTTTTTGAAGATCCGTCCAGATGCCAATCTAAGATCACATTGAAATCCCCAGTGATAATCAAATTTGTGTTTGAGAGGCCTGGCAGTTTATCGAATGTTTTACGAAAGAAGCCTGCATCGTCAACATTTGGACCATAGATATTAACCAGTGTGACATGTATAGAATACAACTGTCCATTTACAATTAAGAATCTGCCACTGTCATCACTGATTTATTTTTTATATGTTGAAAAGGTATATTCTTTAGTTCATGTAGGCTTTATGATGTCTAAAGTCTTGAACAGCAGTATTCTGCTCCTCTCTACAAAAAAAGACAACGTGTATTAAAATAGGAATGGCAGTTCCAAATAAAGCCGGTTTGATCTTTGGAGATGAGAGATGAAATGCTCTCCAGCCTTCAAGCCAGAACTTTAACCAGGATTTTCACATTGACATTCAGTAAGGAGTCTGGCCTATAGGAGGAGCACTCTGATGGAACCTTGCCATTTATTTATTTATTTATTTATTTATTTATTTATTTATTTATTTATGTATGTATGTATGTATGTATGTATGTATGTATGTATGTATGTATGTATGTATGTATGTATGTATGTATGTATGTATGTATGTATGTATGTATGTATGTATGTATGTATGTATGTATGTATGTATGTATGTATGTATGTATGTATGTATGTATGTATGTATGTATGTATGTATGTATGTATGTATGTATGTATGTATGTATGTATGTATGTATGTATGTATGTATGTATGTATGTATGTAGCAAAAACAGTAATACATGCTTCATTAAATGATGCTGGGAGTTTACCTTGATTGAATGAGTCAGATCAAAAAACTGTACAGGGACCCTTCAGGTCCTGGGGATTTTCCAGATTGCAGCGGGGCGATGGCAGTGCCTGCTGCCTCAAGTGAAATTGGCTCATCCAGTTTATTTTTACAGTCACAGGGGATGTGGGGATGTTTGTTATTTTAAAAAATGTTGTCCTTAGAGAATTCCGAGCTGTAAAGCTGGGAATAGAAATTCCTTAATATATCATTAATTTTGGAGTGATCTGTTGTCACGTTGCCATCTTCCATTTTAATTTTTGTAATGTGCTAATGACATAGAGCTTGCCCCGCCCACCATACCATAAGGCGAGTATTAGCAGATCCACGAATGTGTTTCTTGTAAAAAGTAATTGCTGTCATGTGAGAATACTTTCCTTCTTTTAATAGGGTGATTTAGGTCTTTGACATTCCAGCTTAAAAAGTGTAACAGGCTATCCATACGCCTTTGTTGAGAATGCAGGACATAGCAAACATGAAGCAAATAGTGGATGATAGATTATCCTTTATTTGACCAGGGTTCACATAGGCTCCTAAAATGATACCAGCATTGAAGGATCCTGCCCACACAAAAAGACAGCTATCAAGGAACATAGCAGCAAGCTCTTCATAACACCTATAATGCCAACAAATAACAATCTTCCTGTCCTGTGGAACACAATCTACAGCTCAATTGTTATTATTAATTGAATAACCGTGACAGAGAGGGCCAGTCTGCGTCACCTGGCAGGTGCACGGTGGATGACAGAGAAATTAAAAGTACAGTAGTAATACCTGGTCAGCCACACAGTCCAGTGGTAGTCCAGCTTCCCTCTCTGCCCAGCCTCCTGGTGCAGATGGGTGATGACTGGGCTAAAATTTGCTGCTTGGCACCTGGATTATTGGGTATGGGTATACCCAGTAGTCCCTTCGCAGGGAGATGCAGACAGAAAAAGTAGTACTAATTAGAATTAAAGGCATACTTTGAGATAGTTGTGTCCCCACGTGCACTGAGAGCACCGATCTTCCAAACAAAGATCACTTCTCATGCTCAAAATCACACAAAATAAAATGTCTTGTCGTTGTATTGCTTTTCTCTTGCAGAATATCTTCTGTTTTGTATTTTCAGCAAAATCCTTTAGACGTCTGACCCTCTGTCCTTTTTGCTCAGTGGCAGGTCCATCTACCTCCCTAACCACCATGTCTCTGCTGGCCAAGAACACGCCATCGCGCTCTGAGATGACCAAGGTGCAGCAGCAAGTGAAGGTGAATGGGGCGTCGATGACAGTACTGCGAAGGGAGATGCAGGAAATTCGTGTCAAGCAGCTGGAGCAGCAGAAGCAGCTGCAGGACCAAGAGCAGAAGCTGCTGGAACAGACCCAGGTGATCGCTGAGCAGAACGCCCGCCTGGCCGAGCTGGAACACAAGCTCCGCGAACTGATGGACAGTAGTGCTGCTGCTATGGGAGGACCCAGGCCCAGCACAGCCGTCCCCTCCACATCCAGCAGTGCTGCCGTGTCTTCCAGTGTTGCCAGCACATCTGGTACTGTGTTGCCAGGTGGCAGCGTGGCCACAACCTCTCTACCATTAGAGCCAGAGGGCGAGGCAGGGTCATCACTCAAACGCACCAGAAAGAGCTCAGACCTTCCACGACAGTCAAAACGACTGCGCAGCAAGAAATAAGAGACTCATTGTGTCTTTTAGTTGAAGTTTTGTTTTTTGGTTTCTGGTGTGACCGATCACACCTTATCCACTATCCCTGCATCACTCATCACCTGTACTGTCTAAGATAAACCAGGAGTATCCCTGTACACTTTGCTTTACCAGTGCACTCCCTGCTCTGCACTTATGGACAAGAGGAAAAACGTAGAATAATCACCCAACTTATCCTTAAAAAGTTTCTTACCCACCTAACTAAATCAGTTTATGGGCAGGTCTGCCACATGCAGTGAAGAAGACAGTAACACTTCATAATAAACGTTAATACATTTAAATGTATATTTAATTAAACATTAGTTAATAGTTATAACTGTTAACAAACAGTGAAATGCATTATAAATCATTTATTAAGCAATTTTAGAGTTTTATAAACACAAGTTGGAACTTTATAATCACTTGAATAATGTTTATAGAGGAACTACACAGTATTATAAATATCAGTTAAAACTTTTCACTAAATAATTGCTTGATAAATGGTTCATAAATAATTTCACTGAGTCAAATAACTATTAACTTAAGTTAAATTAACATCACTTTACCATTTATTAAGGATGGTTGTTATAAAGTTTGACCAAGATACTATTTATTGAAGGTCACATTAAACAACTGTACAGATTTTTAATTGGCTGATGTGATTGCAAAAAAACCTGATTTACCAAGCAAAAACTGATTGTCTATGAATTAACAGAAGTCATATAGTTCATCAGACTAATGCAGTTAACGTGTCTGAGGTCAAATCTGCCAGGAGATTTTATTTTGGAAGCACACGAGTCATAACAGGCCTTAAATTTCCAACATCATTTTATCAGTTAAATAATCAGTGACATTGGTAGGAAGTCTAAATCTGCAAGCATTTATCTCATTCCCAGTTACTGCTTTCTAACTTTGGCCAAGTGCAATAAAAATCATATACATATAAATTAATCAGTAACATTGCTGCTTAGGTCAGTTCAGTTCAGTCTAAAAATGAAGGACGACTTTAAAGAAGGACAAAGGTAGCGTTCAGGTAGCATTAATCAGGTGTCTTCTGCTGACTCTTGCTCCCCTGCCTGTCAGAGCTGCAACACAGAGGTAAATTATAAATAGTGAAAGGATTTTTCTTTCCACCGTGCCTCTGCAGCCGCTGACTGATATCCCAGTCTTACCCTTAGATTCTTTCAAAAGTTTCCCATGAAAGCAGACCTTTTAGTTCTGGTATGCCTGAAAACGCCTGATGTTCATGCCCCTCTTTTATATGCGATGTCACTGTATGTGTTATATTGAGGAGGACAAAGAAACTAATGTTAAAACAATGTTTGGCATCTGTCTTTTGAGGATCATACTAGTGTTTTTACATATTACAGCCTATTTACTACAATAACTACAGCTCAGTTCAGTGAAACATGAGAAACCCTGAGTTTGACAGTTATTGAATGTGTTTCTACTTTGTACCCAACAGCCACTGATTTACAGTCATTTCACTGCAGAAACCTGCATGTCATGACTTGCCTTGATTTTCAAACTATAAAAAACTTTTTTACAGTGTTATTTTTCAGAATGAGAGAAAAACACAATGCAATTGCACAATCATACTTGTACAATTTCCAATGATTAAGACCACCAGATGTTGTTAATAGCTCTGGAAATGCTAGTAAGTGGACATTTATGTATATTTTTTCATCAACTTCGGTTTCTAGTTTCATAGTATAATCTTAACTTAAGATTCACTTCCTAGTTTTTTATTCCAGAGCTTTCAGCTGCATCTCCTTTTTAAGTTTCTAGAGACCATGAATCAGGTCATCATATGAAGTGCTGACATGATGTCAGATTACACGACACATACCTGCTGGACAATTGTAGCAGATGGCTAGAAATTGAGAAAAAGACTTCTATGGTCCTTTAAGGTGCAACATGTTGACTTGACTACCTGTCAAATTATTACTCCAACCCGATGGGGGGCAGCATATCACAGGGTAACCACTGGCTCCTACAAACTATAGCTGCTATTAGATACTTTGCTCAGTTAGCTGTGTAGCTAGCTGTCTGATTGGGGTCAAAAAGGAGCGGGGAAGCCTCAGTATTTACACCACGAGCACAGGAGCTTTGGACCGTGACACGCGCTGGCTAGCTGGTTACCATGTCATCTTCAGATAGATCAACAATACGTAGATGTCCTAACACTTCAAATTAGCTACTTTCTTACCAATCTGTTTATAATTTTAGTTCATGTTTGAATGGGCTCAACTAAAATTCTTACGTATTGCACCTTTAAAGTCAAAGCAGAAATGATATAAGATTATGAAAGGATGCTATCTATGTAATGACTTTAAAAGGGTCTGTGTCTCTTTATCTTTAGTGCCATGCTTGTTTTGTTTTTGCATTTGTAGAGATAGACCTGTGAGTCTTCTGCTTCCACCCCAAAATATGAGAAGTGAATATCATTTAACCTAACTGCATGGATAGAAATCGTCAGAGGGAAGTAAGAGAAAGTGGTGGCACTTTTTCAAAATGAAGTTAAAAATCAGCCTGTTGACACTGGTTTACAGGAGCTACCAGAACCTATAACTGGTTTGCAGTGACAATAGAGTGGTGCTGGAAATGTCACTGCTAAACAAAAAGACTCAGTCACATTAGTTCCCTCAGCTGTCGTCGAACTCCCCTGTGCAGCGGTACTCTTCTTCTCTCCTGTACAAATTCATCTCTTGCCTTGTGAGGCTAGGTTAGCTGTGAGCCCATATTGTGGCAGCACATTTGTTTTCTTTGTTTAAAGCTTTTCTGTTGTTTGGATGACCTGAACCACTCATGGCATGAACTTTTGGTAAAGACACCTGAACACAGTTCACGTGTTGGTGAACACTCGCGTGTATTATGACACACAAGAAGATATATCTAGTGGCTTAATTTGAGACTGCGTCTCAGTTTAGAAAAAAATACTGTAATCTTCATGTACTTTAAAGTGTAGATTGTGACTTATTTCATGTATGTATACCAAGAGAACTATCTTTTGGGTTGGCCAACTTGGGGCTAACTGTACGGTTTTGTTGCACACATTACTGTTACAAATGTACAAATCAAACCTATTAAAAACTCAACCTAACTTATCTCTGTATGCTTGCACCCATTACAAGCTTTATTTTTGCAGGTCATTTTCTACACCCTTTATCCTTTTGTGGGTTAATTTATATAGTTTATATATAAAGGGTTACTCCAGTGATTTAGTTTAGCAAGTTTATGAAGTTGGTGAACTTGTGAGAGACACAATAAAACAAGACTAACAGGTCAGCCATAGGGGCTTAGTGAGGCTGCAGGTATAATATTTACCTTGTTGACCATCTGTGTTAGCTTGCTAACATTGGCAACTATTTCAAATACAACTGAGGCTCATGGTGATGCCTTTCATTTTGCCATAAACCAACAGAGAAGATAAAAAGCCAAAAATATTTCAAATTGTAAAATTCCATTGCCATTATGCAACACAAGATTCTATAATGACGTTTCTGTTCCCTAAGCTACATACACACAAACACAAAAAATGGTAAATTAGTAAATAATTCAGTCACATAATTAAACAAATCATGGTGGACTGTAGAGTAATGAGTTGAGGAACATCACAGCCTGATGACTGAAGCTGCTCTGTAGTCTGGTGGAGCAGCAGCAGATCCTTCTTTATCTTTTTCCATATAACAGCAGGGTCTGTGGCTGAGTGGGTGTTGTCTTTAATCATCTTTGGGCTCTGTTCAGATATCTCACTTCATTGATTATACTTAAGCTCTGTAGAGGGGTACCAAGGATGTTCTGGGAGGTTTTAATCATCCGCTGCAGAGCCTTCCTGTCCAGGGTTGTGATGTTTCCAGTCAGGATGCTTTTCATTGGCACAGAAATGCAGCCCTCTTGAGTTTCATTAAGATGTAAAGCCTTGTCTGTGCATTTTCTTTTTTTCCTACCAGGGTGGCCATTGTGACATTACACGTATTGCGCACAAATTGTTAATCTAAAAATATCCATGATTGCAGCTTTACAATCTGTGCAGTGCCCTTCATCAGCTGCTGATTTGAGGTGTTGTGGGAGCTGGTTGCAGCTATGAACATTCTCCTAACTTGTCTCCAAGCACAGATATAATATATAATTCATCCGTCCATACTTCAGGTACAAACCTTTGTGCACCCCCATTCAGTCACTGTAGCCCACACTGCCTTCTGTGAGTGTCTTTGAGCACCCATCTATAAGTGTACTTAATTCAGATATGGTTTTGAGACAACATGGCACAAAGACATAATCCAGAGGAGTAAAGTGCCCTTTCTACCCCAACTGCAAGGTTCACATTCTTTGCATTCCAAGTACAGCTCAGATAGCTGAATGTGTCACATCTTGCACTTAGCGTGAAATAAATTTCTCGGCCCCTCACCTTCCTGTGGAGCAAAACAGGAAGTGCTCCATTGTTTCTCTGTTCCACCGCTGCAGCAGCCCTGCACTTATACAAGCTGGGGAGGAACCGCCACCTTATGTAATGGCACTGTGTCTGGAACAATTTATACAAACTGTAAAATGCTCTTCTTAATATGGATTACCTCGATACCAAACATATGCAAATAAAGACGAGAGAAAATAAACAGCAAACAGATAACTTTTGTTTAATCTTGATAAGGAGTGTGTATCCTGTAAGAATACCTGGGAGGCTGGGAGAGTGTTGTCATGTCTGAACATGTGCATACTTACAGACAAGTGTATCATTCTTTATTTTAAATGTGTAATCCTGTTAGTAATCCTCTTTTTTACAGAAGGTATCTGATTACATATTATTTTCTGTAACTTTACTGGCATACAGTTCTCTTAATCAGTAAAGTATTTGCTTACATTCCTTAATCTTGTACATACTTGCCCATTCTTTTGGCATTATTTGTATAAAAAAACACTAACTAATGTAAACCTAGGAATCAAAAAATAAAGCTAAAGTTAAAATGCCATAATCCTAACCCTCATCACTGTGCTTTAGTTCAACATAATTCACTATAATGTTGACCTTTTTATATAAACACAGAGGCTGTCCCTTATGCTCAACATTCCAAATATCTAAAGTAAAAGAATTGTGTAGAATTCTGTCCCCCTTTATCTTCTGGACTCACGGTTCATTATAATTCTTTATAACATTATTGGATTTATAGATACCTGATACAATTCTATGATATATTTAATATAATGTGACATGATCAGTGTTGTAATGTTGAAATAAATCAACACCTTCAGGGACACCTTCAATACCACAGTCTTCATGAGGTGAGGGGATTATGAAATAACTGCAACTGGAGAATAAACGTTTAACAGTAATTGTCTTTGATTTCCACATGATTACACTCTCCCACTTGTACCAGTTGGGCTTGATGACATCCTGCTGGGCCTGATCTGACGGACACTGAGCTCCACTGTTGAACATACAGCTGTGTTGTTGTTGGGGAGGAATATTCTCAGTCTATTGTTCACTCCCTCACTGTGCTCAGTGGAAACTAAGCACCAACACAGTTGCTGGTGATGAATGTCCTTCTGGCGCACATAAAAACCATATCAGCGTGGCTTTGCCCTGAAGGCATGACTGACCTGGAGCTGGCTGACAGATTACATTCACCTCCGTGTTACCGGCAGGTCAGGGGTGCCGGACGTGGAGCGGCCCCAGTGATCGGCCTGCCGGTAGGAGGAGCTGCAGATTGGGTCGAGAGCTGACTGATGTTCGGGCAAGTCAGCAGACTGGCTGAACAGAGAGGAGAGTGGGAGGACTTCAGAGGAGAGGAGAGGAACCGGAGAAGTTCTCTTTTAAACGACCTTGTGATATTTGGATACTTGTTTCTCTAAAAAAAAAAAAGGTCGTCTAAAACCGTAACGGTAAACCAAAAGATGGGGAACCGGGTCGCCCGCGAAGACTACGAATGGGTGTATTCGGACCAGCCGCATGCCGACAGAAGGAAAGAGATCTTGGGTGAGCTAGCTTATCCGTTAGCAAGTTTTGGATAAACCTATTGTTAACTTTAACGAATGTGTAACTATGTTTACTTCGCTTTGTGACTGTTTGGAGTGCTAAAGTGAGTGAAGCGTATAATGGTGCTTATATATATATATGCTGCCAGCATAAGAAGTCTCAGTTTGCTAATGTTACTAGTTAACGTTAAGCTAACGGTTCCATATCCGCCCGTGTATCTGCTACACGGTGTTAGCTAATAGGCACAAGATGTGTTAATGTTGGTGAAAGGTTTATTACGCCCATTTAAGTTACGGACAGAACCCACTATGGATGTTTTTCAAACATAAGTATATATGTAGAAGTGAGGACACATCAACGCTAGCAATGCAGTGTTACAGCCACATTAGTGATGTGGCCACTCCTTGAGATGACATAACTCAGTTTTCAGCTGCTCGCAGTACAGTTGCAGTAACGGTTTGGATACAACATAACCGAAGTCTGGACTCCGACAAGTCGTTGACACTGTGCTAGAGATGTCCCTCATCAAGTGTTGGTTTTTGAGATATATTTTAAGTAGCCAGTGTTAATCACATTAGGAGAATATTACTAAACCCTCTTTGTGTAACCAGCTGTTATCTTGGGTACTAACTACATACTGAGGCGTATCAGTACAAACCCAAAGATATGCTCACTGTGATATTCAGAAAGACTAACGGAGCATGTGACTTAGGGGAGCAGGAACAACTTCATTTGCGATATTTTGACTTTAAAGAATTCCTAAAAAGAGTGATTGATTGATTTTATGTTGATCAATTCAATTGATTGATTATCTAATCCATATTGATAATCAACACAATTTTTTCATGTTTCCTGTTTCTTAAATATGAGAATTTGCTGCTTTTCTTTGTCTCACAATTTTAGTAATTTTGAACATCTTTAGTTTTTGACTGGGCAACACAAGAAATTTGGCAATCTCTCAAAGGTGTGTGGTAATTTGAAGAAAATAATCAGCACATGGATTGGATCCAGCCCTAAAATGTATAATGCTGTTTGTTAAATTAAGCCTACATCTTTGCTATCTTTACAATGTTCCAGATCTCCCTACACTTACCTTTAAGCTTAAAAATTGCCAAGAAAAAAAAAGGGCACTTAAACTAAGACACTAGCGATCATACTAGAGCCTCCTTTATTGGGGCAAACAAAGGCTTTTGTCACAGTGGCATAATATGACAACAGGTGGTCTAAGTCTCCTGGGACCGCAATTTCGTTTTGGGTAACTGAGGATGTACAGGTTTTCTGTTAACATAACACACTTAAGTTAATTGGTCAACACAAAGTTCTGCCATTGTGTGCAGAGTGAGACCAGATCCATTGACAAAGATACTCATTGACAGCAGAGCTGTCTCCTGAGTTAAATTATTCATGTTAGTAGGCAACAGAGTGAATGCAGCCGTACCAGGAGACTCTCAGGCACTGCTACACACTACAGATCAGCCAGGTTGTAGGGCTGTAACAATAAACCAAACTCACGATTTGGTTTGTATCACAATTTTTGACCCACGGTTCGATACAAACCTCGATTTTTTAATTTTTTTTAAATTTGTTTAAATTAAACATTTACGCAACATTTCAATAACTTATGTATATGATACTTGTATGATAGTATCAACGGCGCAGTATTTTGGATGGCATGTCTATCTGATGATTTGTTAACTGCACAGATCCCTCACTCAAGTTAATACAGAGAAATGACCCACAAAGCAACATTACAGAACCAAATGAAGGTAACGTAGTAACTGTAACTGTCTTCGGCAACATGGAGAAATACCGTAGCTGTACCTAGAGAAGCTTCCTTCCTGACGCCCGTCCTACCGACTCCTCGTCACATTTCTGCCCGATTAACAGCGTCTGTCACCGGCAAAAAAACTTTAACTCCCAAGTGTTTGTGATGGAAAAAAAATCTCTGGACTGAGACTTCAGTGAACTTTACCCCAGAAGACAGCCTCCGTCGGGATTTGATTGACAGGGGAGACACCAGGGAAACCCCTTGAAAACACACACACACATACACACACATCATCATCATGACGTGTACCGTCACGTCTCTTTAGAAGCCACAGCGCCAGCTTTCTGTGTGAGTTATGCAGTGGTTCGTCTTTGCAGTGGTGTTTCGCTCTGTGTGAACCAACAACTGCGGAGAACTGGCGAACGACCGCTGCGGTGTTAATATGGTGTTACTTACAGCTCATAGGGCTGATCTGGACTGGAAGTTGTGTCGCGATTCTGCCTTCTAACAGCGCAAGACAGGCTCGTGGATCTGAGTGTCACGATTTCAGCTTTGATAGGTGTATTGTTACAGCCCTGCCAGGTTGCTATGAATATATTGCCACAGAGGCAGCAGAAACCGTCTCTGAAGAGCACAATACTGAGAGTTGGGAACTATCGAGAGATTCAGAGGTAATCAGGAAGTTAACAGTATTATCAGCAGGACAAACATGGAGTCAAAGTATAAGGTATAAGAGTCATTGACACTGAGATCGACCTGCCAGAGATGACAATAGTTTAATGAAGAAGAAGAAGAAGCTAATTGAAATTTAACATGTACAAATGAGACAGACACTCAATGACTGAGTAACAAATATAATACATAACCAATTTTTTTCGATAGGTATATAGACTCATTCAGTACAAAGCTTGGTAAAAATATGGGTTTCAAGATCACGGTTTAAAGATCAAATGGAAAACCAGACTGCTGACGAGGTGCCAGAGAAGATTTGGCAAATGTTTCATGGGCGTAACCCACATACTGGGCTCTGGTGCTCATCCCACAACAAATAATTAATCTACCAAGCACATATTTCCTTTTGTTATATGCTTAATTGACATCAACAAGTTAAACACTATAGAATGTAAGAAATAGCAAATTCTATTGGGGGCCCACTACATTTCCTCACGACCCACTCAGATTACCATCTATTGAAAACCAATCATCACTGCATCTGGTCTGTAAAGCTGCTTGTAGTTGCTTTACAGCCTTTATTAGAAGCCATAATCACAAATATTGCTCAGACTCTTTACTGGACTCTGTGTACCTGTAGTTAAAGAAAGAACAGTTGTGTATTTGATAAACAACTGCAACAATGAGGCTACACAAGACTGTTGTCGAAAATATGTGGGTTAAGTCTGTTTGCTCCTAACATCATTAAACAAATACACCATCTAACAGCTTGAATGGTGTGGTTTATAGATAGAACAGAACATTGCAACACCATCTGTTGTTGGATGACCAACAGGATTCTGGTATTTGAAGAATCAAGCATGTCCAAATGACCTGTATGCTGAACCTGTATGTTTTTGCCTGTTGTTATGTGGACAACCAAACCAAACAACCAAACCGCCATGTTGAAACATTAAGTAGCTGAGAGTTGCTCGGCCTGAGCACTGGTCTTGTAATAATTTGCACTGACCAGCCCACTAGTCCTGTGAATTACTGCTTAGGTCTTTCAGTGGGAAGTCTGAACAGAAAAGGCCTTGAACTGCATGACTTCAGCAGGTCACCTGACATTCCCTCACATGTTAACTGTTCTTCAGCCTCCTATCAGTAATTCAGATAACAAAGATGAGATAAAAGGGTTTCCTGCATAGTTCAGCTGTCTGCCAGCAATTTGACATGACTGAGAAGTGTTAGCATGTCCAACATTTGATAAGGCTGCATCTACAGCAACATGTCCCAACACATGTAAGCACTGGAAGGCTCATTTCATGGTTATTACAAATGAAATGGCAGTATTACAAAAATCACATTTCCATAAAAAATATTTTAATATAATGCAACAATGCAGCGTCAAAATCCTTTTGATGGATACCATGTCTTGTAATAGACTGAATGGTGTCTCAGTCACAGCCACTATCTCTGTCACTATCAGGTAAGTGAGAGGGAAGGATCATAGCGGTGCAAACGTGTTTACTTCAAGATACAAGTTTTCAATACATTACATTGTTATAAACTACTTACTTTTATTTGCAACTACATTACGTTTGATAGATTGTTGCAGACCAGGGATTTGTATTTACAATAGTGATGTTGAAATCAATTGTAGGGGCCCCAAATCACACAAAATTCTCATTTCTACATACTGTTTCAAAACTTCACCCGTTTTCATTCATTCCTTGGAGAATAATGAATGGATCTCGACTATATAAAATCAAGTGTATTTAAGGTGGCTGGTTTCTACAGGTGAGTACAAAAGGGGACTGTTGACTGTTACGCACGCTACTGACTGCCATTTTATTTATAGCATTGTTTGCTTGTAAATTACATGACTGCGACCCACTTGTTCATTCAATTAAAAAAAAAAAAAATGAGATAAATCCTTAGAATAATTTTGATAACTTGCAAATAATTAACAAACCGTTACATGCATATTATAATCATTGATGGCAAATTTGTGATGGGTGACTGTCCTTGTTCATTGTAAAAGATACCTAAGAAGGTCATAAAAATATCCACTAGTTGGGAGTTTTTTCCTTTCCTAAGTCAAAAGATTATTGCCAAAGTAAGTAATTATTACCTACTAAAGCTAGTGTGTGGCAGTGCTAGCTGTGTCAGATTGCATTCTGGTATAAGATGCTTTTTTGTTTCATTCAGTTCTTGCACAAACAGAGCAGCACAGTCTTAAAGTGAAACTCTTGCCAAAAAGCAACCTAGGCTTATTATTTATTGTGAATGTACATGAGTCAAACCTTCGTGTTAAAGCATAATTACGATGAAAGACTCACTTTTAAGATTTACCGTAGTTTAGTTTTCGAGCAAGCTAATTGTCAATGGAGTGCAGGGGCACTGGCACGCTAGCATCAAAATCACTAGAGCATTGAGAACATTGTTTGTGTACGCATAGTTTAATAAAAAGAAAGTTTTTGAACTTAGGAGCTGGATCTCCGGCATGCCGCTGTCATGGCAGACAAAAAGTGTCAATCCCGAGTGCGACCTAACCATAGACATAATATATGTAGACGCCTCATGGCGTGCTGGAATGTAATCCCGCATCGCCGCCATCTTGGGTGGGTCTCCTCACTCTAGGCTAGCACCAGATTCATCGGAATCAACAGAGAGCGAGCAACTATGACTGTATTTTGTGCAGTTTATGGTTACAATAACTGGCGCAGTATTGTTACCAGATTGCCTTTCACAAGTAAGATTTATTTATTTATTTATTTATTTTTGTAAATAATTTTTGTGACAGCGCCCTGTATCATAACGAAATCTCTGCTGTTTGTAACCGTGTGAAAATCCGGTAAAAATTCAGGAGGTTATGATTATTGTAGTTGGGGATACACCTTCCTCAGTAGAAATAAATGTAGGGGGATTGGAGACCCATCCAAGATGGTGGCCGCGCTGACGCGTCAGCTCCAATAGGCAGCGTCAGTCTATGAGGCGTCTATGTATGTTATGTCTATGGACCTAACAGGCAGGAGAGTAATGGTGGACCGCTCCTCAAGCCTTCCTGTTCGGTCGCACGAGTCTTCATATACATTATCTTTTTTTTTTGTTTTTTTTTTTGCTTTCTTTTAAATGGTGACATCATATAAAATTCTCCCCTGCTTTTTAATGTTTTGCATGTGTAAGCCTTGTATCTGTATCGTTAATCCCTCCTGAAACTTGAACCTTTGAGGTGCTTGTATATCAGACTGTATTGTAGAGATTAAGGGCTGTCTGCTACTTTTAGTTAATTTGTTTTCGCCACTGCCAACTTGTTTGAATGGTGCAATGAATTTCACAAGGTGCCAATCAGTAGTAGACTCTGAAATGCTTCTTTTTGCCCTGTCTGAATCTGAAAATACTGATGTAGGAACATGTGTTACTTCTGGTTTTCACACTGACAATCTTGAATCGGAATTCCTTCGCTCAGATGTTGTCGTGAAAATGGATGATCTGATACATTTACATATGTTTTTTGCATATGAATGACTGAGTCTCTTGTTTTTCTCCTACAGCCAAATACCCACAAATCAAGTCGTTGATGGGTCCTGACCCGAGGCTGAAGTGGGTTGTGTGCATGATGGTGGTTATACAGTTTTTAGCTTTCTACCTGGTCAAAGACTTGAGCTGGAAATGGGTTTTGTTTTGGACTTACGCCTTTGGCAGCTGTATCAACCACTCAATGACCCTTGCTATTCATGAGGTCTCCCATAACACTGCCTTTGGAAACAACAAGGCCATGTGGAACCGCTACTTTGCCATATTTGCTAACCTGCCCATTGGCTTGCCCTACTCTGCCTCCTTCAAACGCTATCACCTGGATCATCACCGCTACCTGGGTGGAGACGGTGTCGATGTAGACATTCCCACTGAATTTGAAGGATGGTTCTTTTGCACTCGCTTCCGCAAGTTCATCTGGATTATTCTGCAGCCTCTCTTCTATGCCATCCGCCCCCTCTGCATCAACCCCAAACCCATCACTCAGCTGGAGGTGACCAACTTGGTGGTCCAGCTCACCTTCAACATCCTGCTCTACTGGCTGTGGGGGGCCAAACCTGTGGTCTACATGCTGGCTGGCTCTATGCTTGGGATGGGCTTGCACCCCATCTCCGGTCACTTCATAGCTGAGCACTATATGTTCCTTAAGGGCCATGAGACCTACTCCTACTATGGCTCCCTCAATCTGCTCACCTTCAATGTGGGCTACCACAATGAGCACCATGACTTCCCCAGCATCCCTGGACGCAGGCTGCCCATGGTTAGTATAGCTGTCCAAACGTGGTGTGTGAGAATAGTGTTACACAGAAAATCAGATATATTTTTTAAATTGTGCCCTTGGATAGCAGTTTAAGGACAAGGTCACCTAAAAAAATTTAAAATGTAGTAAAAATCAATGCATACTTATGCAGATGGAAAGGAGGGTGACATGTCATGGTCCTCAAAATGTTTCTGGAGCTTCACAGCAAAACGGCATCCAACAAAAAAGTACAACCAGCAGCAAAGTGCAGGTCACATCCTCAAACACACAACCCAAAGATATTCACTATACTGTCAAAGTGGGAACAAATAGAAAAAAAATATGTAAAAGAAAACAAAATACGTCCACTGGCATATCAGCCAATGGGATTGGTTAATATGGCTGTGCAGCTTCAGGCCAATGAAATCCTTCGAAATGATGTTTAAAAAAAAAAAATCAGGAAATATCCACATTTGTGAACATTTTGTTCTTAAAATTCTGTTAGTATGTCAAATGTGTTTATGTTTCTATCCTTACCTACATAGTAGAAAAGATTTGATATTCCCTTCATTAAAATACATCTCCAGCCACAGTCATGGAGCAGAACCTTTTGGACTTGATATAATTTTTCCTCAGTTACTGGCACCTGTCTTAAATAATTGGAGCAGAAAGATAAACTAATCTTCAGCAGTAAAGATAAGACACCAATTAAATGCTCACAGACGTGCTGTACAAGCACCATCCAGGGTGTGAGGCTCGTTGTAACCAAAGCTGTAAAGGAGGTTGAACTTGGACTCTGTAGTTCATTAATTTTACATACTCAAGACCAGACTCACACAGCACAGGATTTTATTACAGTATGTGCCTGTGGTAACACACATACTGTGCCAGTCATTTCCTGGAAAGAATAATGGTGTTTGGTTTTAGTCATTGGAAAGCCTAAAAATTATTTGAAAGAAAATGAAAGAAAATGCCCAAAGCAGACATTAGTTTATTGTTTATTAATGGAAATGTTGTTCTCCATATATAGTATGTTGAGTTGTGTAAGTGTCATCTGCTGTGTGATGACTAAAAAAATTGAGGTCATTGTAATAAGTTAAGTTAGCTGGTTGGAATAGTTCCCTCTCAAGTCCTCATAAGATGCTTATTAACATTAACAAGTCTATGTAAGTGTTAATAATAGCATAATAAACCTGCCGTTTTAAGAAACTTGTTCACAATTTATATACGGCTAAAAAACGTTAATAAAAACCATTTGAGTTTCTGCTAATAAGTACTTAAAGTGTGTAATCTTCTAATTAAAGCTTAATAAACTATTTTATAATGGGTAAGTTTGATGAACTTTAATTCTATTATAAACATTCATAAAAATTAAAAAAAACTACCTATAAGGGTTTTAGTCATGTTCTTAAAGTTTCCAAAATTGCAGTCTAACAATAAACATTTTCATGGTGCTATCATTAGTGCTTATATAGTCTTATTAATATTTTGTACAATCATCTTATTAGGACTTATGTGGGCCTATTAAGTAATGCTTATAACAACGACCTTAAAGGAAAACCGGTCATTCTCATTAGAATGTTCTCTGGAGTGGTTAGGCTAAAAGCAGCTGCAGTGGGTGCACAAGCTCAAACTGCATGTAAGCTTAGAAATGTCTATCTAAAAAGTCCATTTGGGATCCTTTGGCTTCGACAACACTGTTGTGTAGTGAGGCTCCAGAAATGATTTGTGGATGACGAAACATGTGGATGAGAAGATAATAACTGAATTTTCCTTTTTGGGTGAACTTTTCCTTTAATATAAGATAACAATTATATAAATACTACAGTGGGATTTGAAAATATATTTTATATAATAAGTATTACAAAATGAGTTGGATTTTTTATTGCAAAAGTAAAACACTTTTGCAGCATTCAGCAGTGTTAAATCTTCTTTCTCATTGGCTTCCAGGTGAAGAAAATAGCAGCAGAGTATTATGATGACCTGCCTCAGTACACATCATGGGTGAAGGTCCTGTATGATTTCATCATGGATGATGCACTGAGCCCATACTCTCGAGTCAAGAGGAAGCTGAAGGGAGATGTCAAACAGGAGTAACTTCACCAAAAGCTTCTCGGGAACAAAGATGCAGTATCCACCCTGACAAGACGCCCAGTTCAGCATCCTATGAATTAACAGCTTCTGCCTTTTAATACATCCGCATGAAACAAGGGTGAATTGTGTACATGGGTTTGGAATTGTGCTTTGCCTCCACAAGAGAAAATTGTTGTAGATTATTGATAATCAGTTCAGAAAACTCAGCCCAGTGATGTTACATTGAAAATATAAGTGGAGTTTGTCAGGCAGATCTCAATACTGGTTGCACAAAGACTTCAGTTAATTTGAGATAAGTCTCTTATGCTATAGATTCTGAACAAGGAAAAAATGTCAGATGATGAAATGATGGATTGTCATGAAATATGCTATAGATATTGCTTTCCCTTTCAGGATGGATTTTGTCTCATACATTGGTTTGAAATGTAGTTCCAAATGTCCATGTATGGTCACTGTATTTTATTTTCTGTCACAGCTGTCAAATGAACTCCTGCCCTCTCTATATGGTTACTGATGTGCACTGGATGTGTGAGTGCTCATTACGCACTGGACAGACATTCAAATATAATCAGATGTGCTCCTGAAACACTTCCAGTGGACTTTTGAACTACTCTGTAAACTGAGGAGAACCAGAATATGATGTAGTCATAATTAGAGGAAGAGGTCATATCCATAAGCTTCCCCTGTACTTGTTAGGCAAGCATGCTAAATTAAGATGGTGATGATAGTAGAACTTCAACAAACAATTGTTTTGATTATTGATTCATCTGAAGGTTATCTTCACTATTAATGGATTCATTGTTTAGCCCGTAAAATGTCAAAAATAATTGTGAAAAAAGCTCAATTCAAAACAATTCACTCAAATACCCCTAAAGTGACGTCGTCACAACATTTCTAAGGCCCAACCAACATTTGAAAAGGACTCTTCATAAACAATTATAAATGACAAAGAGAGGCAGCAAATCCACGTTTAAGAAGCTGGGAACAGCAATCGTTTGACATTTTTTAAATGATTTATCGATCATTACATAGATTATTGATTCAATTAATAAATTGATTGCAATGAATTTCCTTTCAATCAGCTAATCAACATCTGCTACAGTGTTTTTCACTGTGAACATTTCAGCTTGCTGCTATATATTCTTAACGCTATGAACCCATAAACAGGCAACAGAAGTCACTCTCTTATATTAAATAAGCGGATGAGGAAAAGCATTTGTTGACTCACTGTATGAACTGGAGTTAAGTGTCCCTCATGCTCACAGTGGTCATTAATGATTTAATGGCTAAATAAATCCATCAGCGATGCAGCCTGGGAGAGAACTACAACCGTCCCCTTGCTACCATGGCTTGCTCTCCCTCTCTCTGTTGTGCCTTGTAAAAAATTGTGCCTTAAAAGGACCATATACTAAAAAAAAAACAAAAAACAAAAACATTGGTGAGTGAAGCAGGAGCAAAGACTACTCAGTGTGTTACCATAAACCATCCATTGAGCAATGTTGTCCTGTTTGATGCTTGTCTACAGTTTAAGTTAATCTGTAGACAGTCTTTATGTTTGTTGAACCGTTTTGATATATGTTCAGCTTTTAAAAATAAAACTGGCCCCTCTGTTGATCAATCTGATGTGTCTTTATGCAACCAGCCCCAGAAAACGGGGTCATCAAGATAGCTACACTGTCGAGTAAAAATAAGCTACTCCTGTATGGGGACTGAGAGCAACCCAGAAGAGTCTGCCGCAGAGATAATGTAGACAACTGGATGAATGTTGATCATTTCTTCTTTGATGTTGGACACAGAAGCAGCTTTGCCATTGGTCAACAGCATCGCTGTGTGTGTGTGTGTGTGTGTGTAACATTGACCCAAAGTTGAACTCAATAAGATCCTTCCATATGAATCAAGTTTGTTGCAATATTTATCTGTCATGTGGGTGTGACCTGGCCTATTTTATATCATGTTGACCTCATGAGCTTAATCATAAGTACAGTATTAGTTGCCTTATATGTTAAATGTAGTCCTTAACCTTTCTGGCCTTTGACCCTTTTTGTTCCCCAACTGCTCTGCTTGTAAACTAGCCGCAGCTTTAATGTACCACAGCATCATACAATCTGTTCACGTGCATTCAAACTGTCAGTTTGACGTTGTGTAAAGTGAGATCTAATTGTATTACTCATCTTTGCCTCAGAACTTTGTTTTCAATTCCACGTTTGTCTCCAACAGATGTTATGTTTGTTTTATGTTTGAAACGGAGATTTAGCTGCTCAAAACCAAATCAAAAGAATAGATTTACATTTAAATAAATGTATTTAAAATATATTTTAAGTAGCTACATTTTGTTAATTTAAGCTCATGATCAGCAACAGTCATCTCTTTGGAATTGTCATCTGTCACATGTCGCTTTGAAAATTTGGACATTACAATGATCTCTGCAGCAACACATTTCACATCGCTGAAAGGGTCGCAAATTGAAAGTATAACCCACACTTTGAGCAGAATTTTAAACTGCATTTTCCATTTAGTTTTAATGTGGAGCCACCCTGTGTTATGCAAAGATGATGCAGATAAGGGCTGAAATTATACTGTAAACATGGCCAAATGTGATTATCACTCTGACAGACAGTGTGGTACTGACCTATCCCACAGATATTCTCTCAACCAACACTGCACTCAATGTGTTACATTACCAAGGTCCAGGTTACTTTGCATGCCAGTTCACTGGCTAAGAATAACATTTCAATCATATCCATCACAACTTTTCTGCAGCGATATAGTCTTGTAGGTTCTAGAAACTGACATCTTACTGCTATTAGAACACTTCCATGACAAGTAACATGTTCCTTTTTTTCCTTCCATTGAAGGAGTTCTAACAGTTCTAAATCCAGTTTAGAACTGTCGTATTCCGTTAACATAATAGCCAGTCTGCTTCACTGAAGCCTGCACAGGGGATATGAAAATGCAAACAACTCAGGACTGCACCTGTGTAACTAACAGGTTTGCTGTAGTATCAAAAATGTATTCAAATTTGCAATGGAGCCAAGTACATTAATCAATTATTAATGAAATGTATATACAAGGAACTTTTCATTCTGATGAATGTGACCTGTATAAGCAAACAAGACCATCGGTGAGAAGACTGGCTATTTCTATTTAGTCAATAGTTATTATCAATATTCTTAATGCCCGTCACTGGTTCAGATTATGTATAATCCAGGCTGGATAAATCATAAAATTATTATGAGGATGAATGAGTGTCACAGCCTGAGGAAAGAAACTGCTCTGTGGTCGGATGGTAGAACAGTTTACGTGGTTTCACCATCAACACCTTGTGTTAAACAAAAATGAAAATTCTTTTCTGCTTTTACTTTCAATATGATAATGAATGAAGGAGCTGGTATTTTAGAGCATCGTGCTCCATCCATTAGGATGATAAACTCACATAGATGATGATGAGTGTATGATTATGTAGCACAAAAACTACCAAACAGGCATCATCTTTTACTGCAGCAAACTGTGGATGTAGAAATGTATAACATATTACATTTGTCATAAATCCAGAGTTTGCTGCAGTGAAGGTTTGGCCACATGTCTACCAGTGGTCCACTGATACAGAGAAACTCACAAGTGTTAAGAACAACAATAAATGAAGTGTGTGTTTACATGCCAGCCATCAGTAGAATGTGTATGGTCACAGTGGTGGAGTGGTGCTCAGGGTGGAGTGAGAGACAGGCCTGATAACAGAACAGGAGCTGATCTGTACATGTGATAACAACTCACTCTTTGCATGAAAACCATTATGCTCATCTTCTCGTTTCTATACATTTTTTATTATAAAATCAGGAATCTGTATTATGGATTCAACCATAAAAAAATGTGTTACGTGCATGAAATCAAATTATTGACTGATATCTGGAGATGATTTCAAAGGTGAGCTGTTGCTGGCGAAGTCTCTGGCTCTGGTCTGGACTCATCTGCTGAGGGACTCTCTGAGCAGATCGTACATCTTCTGGTCCTGCAGGGAAAACACAGAGTCGCTGCATGTTTGGTTTTAACACAGAAACAAAAGCCTGAGCAGCTTCAAAAGGATCCAAAACAAAGATGTCTGCCCGCCTCTCACTTTCACTTCTCTCAACAAACAACAGCTTACTGATTAGCTGACTGATTAGCTGAGTGATTAGCTGACTGGGTGATAGTTGACTGACAGTGAGACAGAGGACTCTGTGATTCCTCAGCTGTCTATAGTAAGATTTGTTCCTGGTGTTTAAGTGTTTTGTCTGTATACCTGACATGATTATCTTCTGAGTGTATGAAGGAATTTAGCGAACACATCGACAGTTTGATGTTGCAGTGTTTACTGTAGGACTGGTTGAACTGGTTCCAGTGGTACTTGATAACAGGAGGTGGAAGCACAGTGATCTGACAGACAGTATATTATAGAGCTCTCAGTGATGAACACAGTTTGTAATTACTTTAATGATGTGGAATGATTGGACACAAATAAAAGACTGCATTACTAAATGAGTTGTTACTGTGCAACAGAAAAACATAAACAAGTAGGTCTACAATACTGAGCTGACAGTTATAAACTCAGCTGGGTATTCAACCTGAATAGTTCTATCACACTGACTGAAGTTTATCTCTGCTGCTACATGGTGTCAAAATCTGTCAAGTACCAAAGTCTTGATCAGACCCTAAAATGACAATATTTACAGTTTTAGACTCTATTCTATTTCATTATTAATATTAATTACAGAGTCACAGTTTCTTTCAGTTCATCACTGAGTCCACTTAGACATTTGTGCTTAATTTAAAGAAATCCCTTAACTTCAGCCTGTGAGTCACAGCTAACATCTCCATAATGTTTAATGATTCAATATGAATGCCTGGTGATAAATGATAAAAATGAAGTGAAACAAAAGAGCAGCAGAGTCTGTGTGGTCATTCAGGTAAACACAGCTGTTGTTTTTGCCTCTTGATGACAGTGGATGAAAGTGTAAAGTCACAGTAGCAACATCACTTGTATCTGTAAAAGCTCACAGGTTAGACCAACCCTTGAAGATATAAGATAAGTTTCTCTACTGTTAACAAATGTATTAAAGGGATAGTTTGTGTTTTTTGAAGTGGGGTCATACAAAGAACATATCTATAGTCGATCTGTTCCCTACTGTAATCACCGATCAGTGCAGCCTCAGTTTGGAGAAGTAGAGAGCTGCTCCAGCCCAGACGCTCAGCTTTGTGCTGCAGTGAGCAGTGTCCAGAATGTCCCTATGCATTAGCAAACTGGTCGACTATAGATATGTACTTTACCTCACTTCAAAAAACACAAAATATCCCTTTAAGGTTTTACATGACCCATTGCAGCTACTGTAATGTTTCTATTGATTTACCTTTTTAGACACAGATGGACGGACTTTCTTGAAGGCATCATCAAAGTTCTGTTTGCTCACTCTGATGTCAGCAAAGGAGCCAGATGAGTCTGTGTGACCTATATGTAACAATACACACACCATCAAGTCAATGAAGACAATCTGAAGAGAGTTGAAGTCAGCACCAACAGCTCTCCCTCTCTCTACAACATGATCTCATTAGAGATCTTTGGTTCAACTGTTAAACTCCTGGTTGCTACAGAGTTTATGTGCTGCTGCTGGCTGCTCTCATACAAGCCTGGAGCCGCTGCTCTGTTGTCACTTTTCTCTGGGATTCCTACAACATTTCAGACTTCTTTAAATCTAGAGAACTGTATTGACTGTTTGCTGTTATATTACAGCTGAATCTGTTTACTATGAATGAAAGAAAAACAAGCTGAAGGAAACTGAATCATCACTGTTTAGACTTGACTGGATACAACAGCTTTAGACTAAAAAATATTTGGATATTTAGCAGATTTTCAACCAGCTTAGTATCACTACAATGTTGGTATATGAAACTGAGCGATGGTAAGCTGCCCTCCAGCCGCCCTGTGAGGGGGGTCTCACCAAACTCTGATCGTATGGTTGAAACTAGGCAGTTTTTATAAACTCTAAACCACAATTCTGTTACCACACTGCCTACTTCTGCCTGCAATGTTTTCAGAGACATATTTGAGTCTACTGTTCTTCTGCCATATTGTTTCTGTATTGTGAAAATGGAGGCTGAAACTCCCATTAAAATTTAAGACAAGGCAGTGCTGAACAAATATGAACCACCGTCATGTTAACTGTCTATTTTTCTCCTGAAGTGTATTTGTCTGTTGTTTGTTTTAACATGGACATCAGCACAGGTTTTTATTGGTCCAGTGTGTACCACGTTCTGGTTGTTGTACATTTTTCTACATTTTGAGCAAAAGGGAATATTTTAGCCCTTTTCAATGTTTTTTTCTGTTCATGGAGCACCAGCTTAAAAAAAATATGCAATTCTGCTTGATAAACCAGCTAGTTTTATTCAAGTATTCAAGGGATCATCTTTCCAGGGGTGAAGTACATCTTTAAGTGCTCTGAACATAATTTTCTAAAAACAGGATTGAGCTACTTTATATACATACAAATCATAAGATCTGGTATGTAGCTAAATTATGTCTAATAATATGGACATCTAGAAACAAAAAACACTACATGTATTTAAATATCTAATATTTAGATATGATGTACATGTGTGAAGGA